>NC_043708.1:34250342-34268063 GCF_006229205.1 Suricata suricatta
TGTTATATAGCAGCTTATCTATGATACATTCAAGATTAATGATACAATATATTACTTGTTCATAGGCTACAACACAGCCTGCTTAATACCTTTCCTTAAATTCCACCTCTATACTACAATATGTTCTGTTTTAGAAAGTCAAAGATACATATGTACACATCTGAAACTGTCTTGTAAAATTAACATATACTAATTAAGACTATCAAGTTTCCTAAATCCAGAAAGACATCTACTATGACTCCCTAAAAAGGAGCACAACAATATCAAATGAATTTAATTAGTATGTCAATGATAAGGAGTTTTTGGTAACTTTAAAAAAATTTTTAAAGTAAATATTGGAAAAGGAGAGTTGGAACCCAGCATTACTGCAGCACTGTCGGTGAGGAGAGATGCTAGTTTGATTGGTTTTTATTCTAGGTTCTGGGTGGTGTCCCTGCAGTCAAATACCCAGCGCTTCTATGTTCTATTGTAGCCTGGATGCATAGCCCAAGAGCCTACTTGACTTGCTTTGCTATAATTTGGTATTCACCAAACAATGACAAACATGGTTTTCCAAGCACCAAAAGAGAGTAGGCACAGGGCTCTGTTACATGGAAAGATGTGGCCTGCTCTGTAATTCACACATTGGTGTTCTGATTTATAAATAAGTCTCTGGAGAGTTAATTAATGAAAGTGTCCTGGATAAGGTTGCCAGATTCAGCAAATAAAAAGATGAGTATTGTATGGGACTACTTATACTAAAAAACTTATTTATGGCTTACCTAAAATTCAGATTTAACTGGATTTCCTGTAGTTTTTCTGTCAACCCTATTATAGTAAGCCCCTTGCCAGGTGAATGGATAAAATGGGCACCCTACATGTGCAAGGCTGAGGACCAATGCTGTTTCCAAGACTACCATCGCCAACATAACGCTACCCAACAGAGCACCTACCTAAGTAGCCAGTCCAACGTTAGGCTGTCTCCCTCTCACCTCATAATTTTTATTTCCTCAAATCCTTCTCATCATTTATACACAAACTAAATAACCTCCTTAAGCTTCTCAGGTCTTTTATCACCTGTTCATTCCAAGACTAAATTTACAACTTGGACAATAAGTGCATAAAATTGAAAGCCACTTCTTGGTGGCATCTAAGGAGGTAATAAACATTATCAACACTGTCTATTATGTTATAAGATCAGTTTCTTCTTCACAGTAACTAGTTACATATGACATTTTATTAACTTTCAACAGAGACATTTTCTGGTCCTTGACCTGAGTCTTATTTTTTCCCTGATTTTTGCCTCAGGCACAACCCTAGGCTTTATTATAATCCATTGCATACTGGGATCCCCAGCTTTCAGATTACCTTAAAGTAAAGGGAATTGATTGTTCCCTGTAGGGCCTCTTTATTTGTGCCTAGGGAAAATTACTGCAGGAAGAGATCATATAAGAAACAGAGGAGCAGATTTGGTTTTTGATTCAGTAAGAAAAGATCTTGGGGCACCTGCCTGGCTCAGTCAGTAGAGCATGCAACTCTCAAGTTCAAGCCCTGCATTGGGCATAGAGGTTATTTAAATGAAGAAAAGAAGGGTGCCTGGCTGGCTCAGTCGGTAGAGTAACTCTTGACCTCCAGGTTGTGAGTTCAAACCCCACATTGGGTGTGGAGACTACTTGAAAAATAAGATCTTTGGAAGGAAAGAAAGAAAGAAGGAAAGAAAGAAAGAAAACATCTTGCTTTTGTTTTGAGCCAGCTCTCCTTCTCCACACTAACATATCATAGGGTGTCAGTATCTTATACTTGACTATGGCTTCCTTTTGTCATCTACTAAAGAGATTTCTGCCCATTGAGAGACAATATAGATTCTTTATCCTCAGACCAGGTGGAACTAAAGTTCGTGCTACTTGACTCGACATCATCAAGCTCCTCTATTCTTGACATAAAGTGCAATTTTTGCTAAGGTAGTAGTCTCTCTGGTGAAGTGTGATTTAGGTCATTCCTCTAGAATTCTGGTTTTAATTCATTGCTGGCATTTCTGAAGTAGTTTAGGGTGAACATCTGAGATAAATGAGTCATCCTGGTCCTTCTATTTCCTCTGTTTCCCATTATTTTCTAACTTAAACATTTCAGGACTAAGGATTAATATATCCTCTCAGCGTTGGCAACGGGCAAGTCATTCTGTAAACTATATTGGGAAATTAATGGACTTCCATTTGGGGAGAAGTAAACAAAAGTAGATAATATATATGCCAGTTTATCTATAGACACACAGTATTGAGAGCTTAAGAATGGTGGAATAGTTCTAAGCCAGGCTTGTCATTAGGTCAACAAAAAAACATAACCAGCCAACCACCAATTTGGGTTTTTTTCAAGCTGTCAGCTGGAATCTAAGAGAAGTAAAATGTTAAATTGAACCTAACGGAGATTTGGAGTTTTTCGTAGGGGGAGGGTTAACAAGCTAAGAAGATGCTACATTTGCTCCCATGTTTTCCACCAAGTCAACTCTTCTTGTGTGGAAATGAAGACTGCTCTCAGGTTCTGGGCTCCCGGGGGGAGTTGGGAGGATTCCGTGTCCCCATTGCAACTATGGTCCTGTGGTTTGCTTTTACAGATATGTTTAGAAAATTTCCTCAGATTAATCACCTAAATGGTTTGGGGGACAGAGACAGCTAGAGGCAGCCAGAGGCTTTGCAGGCTTCTTCCTTCCTTGGTGGGCACTTGACAACAGGCAAGACCAACTATGTTATCAACCAGGGTCTGCTCTTCCACAGTCCAAAGTGCAAACATCCTCCTTAGCTATTATTGCACATGAACATTACGAGAAGTATCCAATTCACTTCTGTTTAAATATAGTCCTCACTACATATGCTATTTCGATAACTAACATTAGTACAGTACCCTACAGTTTGTAAAACACTCTCATACATATGATTGTATTGGATCCAGTTGCACACAAGCCTTATCAACACGAGGGACTGTGCAGAGCCATCAGGAAATAGTGGAAGTATGAGAGTTCTCCAGAACCTGCAGTCAGGAAAAGCCATCAGTATTACCTTATGAAGATTATTAGTTTATCTGATAACTGAAAAAAATTATAAGATGGCTTGCACAGTGTGAACCCATTTATCCAAAAAAATGGGTATAGCTATATGTGTATAGAGATAGTTTAATTTGTGTATCTATACTCACATACACAAGCATATAGATATAAGTGTATGTGTGTACATTCAAGTGTTTATGTACAATTTTATAATGAGCATTATTTTTATGTCATTTGTTACTACTTATAATATTTATATTACATAATATTTTATAATTAGACATTATAATAAGGTACACTGACGGAAAAAGCTTATTGTGGTGATCAGTTCACAGTGCATACAAATATTGAACCATTATGTTATATATCTGAAACTAATATAATGTTGTATGTCAATTGTACCTCCATAATAGGTACATAGAATAATAGATAGATAAATAATCTGGGGCAAGAAAAAGGAAAGAAAATAGCAAATTGGTGTTATCATTTCTTTTTTTCACCCTCAGTTAAGGGAAATAAAGTGGTTATTGTGTTGTCAAAGGTCGAGGTTGCTTTCGGAAAAGCTCCCTGAGAAGGGAAGCGGACTCTAGTAGGAGGATGAGGACCGCACCCCAGCAGTTTGTCCCCTGGCCTGATACAAACCCAGTGCTTGCCGCGGGCCAGCATGAGAACTGTGTTAAGAAAGACATCGTCTGTTCCTGAGAACAACTCACACTCATCTACATGAGGACCAGTCCACATCTGAATCAGAGCATCAAAAGTACCAGACATTCCATATGTTTTCTCTGGCCAGCTTAGCAGACAGTCATGGGCTTGCATATGTTAGAGCTCCAATAGCAAATCACGGCAAGTCCTGTGCCAATTTCCAGGGAGGTAATGGGATGTAGTGGGAAGAAGAGGGCATCGAATCAGGCACTTTGAGATCGAACATCAGCATTGCTACTTACTTACATGTGTCCATGGGCATCTTAAGCTCTCTGGGCTTCAGTTTCCCTTCCTGCTAAATGTGACCAATAATACCTTTATCACAGGATAGTTTCACAGACACACCCCAAGTTTTGCTCTATAGATATAATGTTGAATTGCTGGTTGTCAGAGCTAGAAAGCACACCAGGTGACCAATCAGACTTTGCCAGTATCCCACGCTCACTGAATCAGATTGAATGTCTGCCTCTTTGTGTACATGGTAGGGTCACTCCCATGACATTTGCAAATATGAATAAATTGGGTGTGTTTCCTTACAGCTAGGAAATGGCACTGTTTGTCAATTCTTCTACAAACCAATGAAAATACTAGAGGTTGAGGTTCTGCAAATAAACCCCACAGCCCTCTAAAATGGGATGCTTGGAGTGCCTGGGTGTTTTAGTCTATTAAGTGTCTGACTTCAGCTCAGGTCATGATCTCACAGTTTGTGGGTTCTAGCCCCTCATCAGGCTGTGTCTTGACAACCCAGAGCCTGGAGCCTGCTTTGGATTCTGTGTCTCCCTCTCTCTCTGCCCCTCTCCCACTCACTTCTGTCTCTCTCACTCTCTCTCTTAAAAATAAACATAAAAATAAAAATAAAATGAAATGAAATGAAGTGAAGGATGCTTTGAGAGATCACTAGGAGAAGGAAAAAGACTCCCACAGTTGCCTTCCTTTCCTTGTCTAATGTAATCTGCATCAGAAGTCCTCCGCCCGCCCCTGAGCCAACCCCTCCCAAAGACCAGGAGTAACTTACCTGGAGAAGTAGACCCTGAAAACATGACAGGTCTTCCTAACAATCTGGGAGATTCCTTAGAAAAAAGGAGGCTTCGGTGCAACGAGATTCAATTTGCAAAAGTTGTGTAGTCTCTTTTGTCCTCGATTTCCTCAGCTATAAAAGAAAGAATTAAAGATTACTAAATTCTGTTCTAGTTTTGACGTTACGTCTAGAATCCTCTCTCTCAAGTCTTTACTCCTGTATTCCCATTGCTGTATCTGTATGCAACCACCACCTCTTACCTGGGTTGTTGCCCTTGCCTCTAATCTTGCTCCTCCAAACGATGCTCCACGTAGCTTGCAAAATGATGTTTCCAAAATGCACATCCACCTCTAGTGTTTTGATGACTCTCTGTAACCTCCAAAATTAATTCCAAATTCTCGGCACAACCCTCAAAGACTTGTCTACCTTTCCAGCATCATCTCCTGTCACTTCACTTCTCATGCAACTCTGGGCGAACAGAACTCCTTAGAGTTTCTCTCTTGCCTCCAGGCTTTGCATATACGATCTCTTTGAATAGAATGTCCATCTCCACGGACGCCCGACCTCTGCCAAGCCAATTTTTCCTTCAGAGTTAGCTCAAGTAGCACTTTCTCCAAGAGATCATTAGATGCCTCTCCTCGGAGCCCCAGTCAGATCACAGGGAAATAACTCTGTCAGAGTATTCATCACATAACGTTAAAGTTGTTGTCTTCTAAAAAGAGGCTGCCTTTCTACTCTGGCAAAGGACTCAGTACTAGTAGCATCACCAATACAGATGAAACTCAAGAAAGGGGCAGGAATGCAGATAGATCCCTGTTCTCCCTGGTCCTGGTGAGGCAGGGTCAGGTTGGGGTGCAGCTAGACACACCACAGGTCAGTGCTCCCGAGGAGAAATCCCTAGTTGCTCTTTCCCAGCTTGAGTGGGGTTTGCTGGCTGGTGGTAATGGGAGGGGAATATTTTGGGGTTCAGATATGAAGCAATATGAGCTTAGGGGCCCAGTGCTTAGGGAGATGCTTGAAATGTTCAACTAGAGGCCTTGAGTTTCCTAGTCTTATAGGAAATTCAAGTTGGGTAAGCCAGCTCCTCCACTGGAGAAAGAGGGAGCTAGCCCATTGCCAGGAAGCCCCAGAGAAAGCCCCTAGAGCCATTCTTTGGTCAGTTCTGCTTATCACAGCATACTTCCTACCTAGCTAAGTACCCAATACATAAAAGGTACTCAATAAATAACTACAGCTACCACTTACTGAGTGCCTATTGCATGCAAGCAACTTGACATTTTATCACTAGTTCTCACAATGACTGTGCAAGATAGGTATTACTGGCTCCATTTAGTAGATGGAAAAATTGAGGCCAATGAAGGCTAAGTGACTTGCCTGAGATCATATAAATACTACGAGGTGGAGTTGGAACCTGAACACACATCTCTGTGATTCCAAAACCAGTGTTCTTGTCCCCAGGTTGTGTAGCCACTCTCTGTACGAAGCACAGACATCCCCACCCCAACCCCCACTCTCTTTCCTGATCTCTGTCTCTATCCCTGTCTCTCTGTCTCCGTCTCTCTCTTTCTCTTTCTCTCTTGTCTACGGGTGGGCACTCCTCCTTCCTTTTCCTGAAGTCCAAGCCTTGACTACCCTCCTGCTGAGATGTGCTTCTCTAGTGGGGCCTCCTAACTCATCTGCATGGTCACAGGCTGGCCTGGAGTCGTTTCTTTACCGATTCCCAGTCTAATCTGATCTCTATTTTCCAAACCCCGTGTGTACTTGAAAAGCAGTTGTTCATAAAACTCCAAGTAAAATGAAAGGTAAATTAGGAGCAGGAACAACAAGGAAGCTAACAGACAGGAGCCAAACCTGGTTCCTTGGCAGGGCCCTTGGAGACAGAATGACCCAAGGTCAAGTCAAGCATGGGCCCTGAAGCAGGAAAGGCCTGTGGCTTTTTCACTCCACAGGAGGTCCAGGGAACAACCCAGAACATGATGACTGTGGCAGAGGCGGCTGCTGTGGTCCCCAGGGACTTGTAAACCCTAACAATCACTATCTTTCTCCCCCTCCTCCTCATGAAAAGCATTTATTAAATAGCCTAATTATTAAGCAAAGCAGGTGGAAAAGAAAGGTGGGAAATTGGAAGGTTGAATTGAGCTTTTGAAAAAGCCAGAAAAATGACTCAGCGTGTGTAACACCTCATTTGGAGAACAAAGTGGATGTTCCTGATCCAGCCAGGTGCATTGTTAAACCTGTAGGAGAGAGATACGGAAACAGACCATTTTTTTCCCTCTCAGTCCTAAATGCTGAGAGCTCAGAGGTGAACTGGCAAGCTTCTAGAATAAATTCAGAGGACTTATTCTCTCATAAAGGGTCAGAAAATGGACAAAATCACAGGAAAGAAAAATACATATCTGTTCAAGTCAATGTTTAGAATATGGGAAGACATTTTATTATCAAATTAACTAGATCATAAGCTCCCTGAGGTAAGAAATTGTGCTCTGTTTATTTTTGAATTCTAAGGTGGAGTCTAGTGCCTGCCATATAGTGGATATGCTCAAAAATGTTTGCTGGAAGAAAATTGAAGGCAGGATCTGAGTCTTACACAATTGTGTCTTCCCCTCAGTGCCCAGCTCTAAGTGAATGAATGATGAGGGCATTAATCAATGAGAAATGCAGAGTTTTAGATTTGCCTTTGAAGGAAAACATGTGCCTTTGCAAGCAATGGTATAATTTCTCTAATTATACATGAAGTCTGTGCTCCCGTCCTAATATCATCTTGATTCCACCCTCTTAGAAGACAGAACTTTTGCTAAGTGCATCTGGCTGCTAACAGGAGTCAGTTCCAGTGACTTTTCTTCATCTTCATGATGAATCAAACAGTCCTGAACATCTAGAGCCATCAAGGCATTTCTTCTGTTCTTGTCTGGGCTCAGGTCAGGCACCGGGGATTCCTGTGAGAACCGGTTTCATTTGCCTCCAGCTTTTCTAGTCCCTCCCTACTCTGTTCTCCTAGTTCTTTGTCTTGCCCCTGCTGAGTTCTGACACTCTTCCTTCCTTCAGCAGTGCCAGCCAATCCCGCAAATCTCCACTCTCTCCATTTAGCACATTTGCAGTGAGAGTCATGTCTGGATCATATGACTAGCCAAGAAAGGACACAGAGTGTGTGTGGGAAACTGAGGCAGGAACAGGGAGGGGCAAGAACTTTTCTCCATGAATGCCCTAAGCAGAGGATAGTGGGACATGTGGGGCTTTCTCTCCCATTCACATACCGAAACAGGTGCAAGTTCCTAAAGCACTTCACTTGGAAGGCAAGCTGAGCTCCGATGCACTAGTGCCCCTCACAATTATAAAACCTCCCTATTTCTTAGTACAGGGACAGGAACTTAGAGAAGTTAGGAGACCACCCCCTCCAAGCTCAGCAAGCTCCTGCCCCTCCAGGCTCCCTTCACGGGACCTCTCTATCTTGGCATTTATCATACCACGATACAGTTATTTGCTTATATATCATTTTCTACTCAATGTTCTGTGTTCCCCTTTTGGGGCAGAAACTGTGTCTTTCATTTTCACAAATTTCAAGGATAAAGCCCTCAATAAATCTTTGCTGAATTAATGATTTGCCCAAGGTCGCCCAGCTAATATGTGGCTGAGCTGTGACCAGCACCAAATCCTCTGTCCCTCCAAATCCTATATACTTGCTGTCTTACCAGGCCACTTTCTGGAAGAAAGTGCCAATTAAGCATTGGCAGGTTTATGAACTTTACGGAGAGATTTTCTTTTTAACCTTTTATTTTCCTTTCTTCTTGGTATTGTTGGGAACTGAAAACGAGTACTTAGAGCTGAGCCAGGGTAACATCTATGTCCTTGTTCCTGAAATAGCTGAATTCATCACCTCTTCAGAGACGGAAGCTTTGTCATGAAAGTGAAGTCTGCAAATCCCCACACATGGCTTTCAAGCTTCCGCTCCTACCCTCCTGCCAGGTGCAACAACCACTTTGAAGTAATTTGAGGACGACCTGGAGGAAATGTCAAAGTCTTTGATCTGTGGTTCTTAAAATATTGGAGAGTTTTCTGATCTTGTTGGTTCTGAACAACTAGGCTGAAAATCTGGTGAGAAAAGATTTGTTTCTTCTCTTACCTGGTCACGTGTGCTGATCACGGAGGTCCTTTCTGGTCACCCACCAGGGAGATGCCAGTATTTCACTTTGATGAAATAAAGGTGGCCACTGTGAAGAGAGAGGTACCCAGGCTGCTGAGTATGAAAGGGATTTCCTGGTTTTCTATGTATATTCTTCTGTTTCACAGAGTTGGTATCTTAGGTTTCAGGAAAAGGAGACACAGTCTTTTCATTTTTTCCAAAAAATGTTTTCAGACTCCAGTAGCATAGTGATTTAGCACAAGAGTCACGTACCTGGAAAATACAGTTAAAATCCTCAGGTGGGAGAGGGGCACCTGGGTGGCCCAGTTGGCTGGGCATCTGATTCTTGATTTGGGCTCAGGTCATGACCTCAGGATTCTGGGATCAAGCCTCTGGCTCCATGCTGGGGATGGGGCCTGCTTAGGATTCTCTCTCTCCCTCCTCTTCCTCGACCACTTGGGCTCTTTCTCTCTCAAAATAAATAAATAAACAAACAAACAAACAAATAAATAAGAATAAAATTCTAAGGTAGGAAAAAGAGCCACCACCCTGTGCATTTGTCAATAAACACTTTACTTCTGTTCAGGATGCATATGAAAACACCCCAATTTACTATGTATTCATGCTTTTTAACTTTTTAAATTATATCCACATGTATTCTGAACCTCTGTGTTTTCCCCTTTCTCACTGGGCTAACTCTAGAAACCCCTTGAAAGCATAAATATTTAGCTACTGAAGCTTTGGAAATGGCATGGATGTTTCGAGGAAAAAAGTAACTAACTTTCCTCCAATGTCAAGAATTCATGAGAGGTAATACTTAGATCAGTGAGTTTAGTATATTAGTTGGCAAAGTATTTATTGGCCAATTTAGCCAGTATCTACTCTGCTACACAGAAGGCATTTGATAAAATTGTTTGAGTGACAGAATTAAAATGTATTGTTTGGGGGCGCCTAGGTGGCTCAGTTAAGTGTCCGACTTCAGGTCATGATCTCACAGTTTGTGGGTTCGAGCCCCGCATCAGGCTCGGTGCTGACAGCTCAGAGCCTGGAGCTTGCTTTGGATTCTGTGTCTCCCTCTCTCTTTGCCCCTCCCCTGTTCACGCTCTGTCTCAAAAATAAACAAAAATAAAAACTAAATTTTAAAAAATGAACTGTTTGATCCTACCTATATATTCTTTTTCAGTTTCTTCAGCTTTATTCTTTTTTCCTCATGAATGAATTTCCTGATTCTTTTTTTTTCTCCTTGTTTCCTTTAATTTTAAAAATAGTCTATTGGCTTGTTGTAAAACAGACAAAAAGCAAAAGTGTCTAAAATAAAAAATTAAAATCCATCCTTTCCTCTACTCTGCTCTCTTTAGAAGTAGCTACTGTGGACAATGTGACCCGCATTTTTATTACGAAAGTGGGAGCATACAATATATATTTGTTTGCTCCTCGGTTTGTCTTATTCTTTTTAATGGCCACTTTGTATTTGTCAGCATGCATAGAAGACATTGTCAATGCTTTTCTCATATCCCCTTGCAAACCTCTTTCACTTCCGTGTAGGAAGGTCTGACTTCCGGTGGCCAGGGCCTCGGTGTTTGTCAGTTTGCTCCCTCCTGCCACGAAAACCAATTTGTCCTTGGACAGTTGGGTGTAAGCACTTGGAAATTTACATCCCTGTGGGAAACAGGTTTTAACAATGCCTAAAAGTTGTAGGAGTACAAATACCCCAGTTCCTGGGTCCCTTGGCTAGGATATTTCTGAGGCATGTGCTTTGCACTGTTTGTTCAGTTTCCCTGAAAAATTAAACTAGCCGCTCCCGGTGATAGTTGGCTTAATAACACACCATGTATTGGCTTTCTGCTTTGTCACCACTTCTGCTTTTCTCTACTCACACTTCCCAAACATCTTGCCTTTGAATCCTAGTCACAAGATCTGCTTCCAGAGGAACACATGCTAAGATAGCATGAGTATGCTCTTGTTTATTTAATCATTTTCATACTAATGACCATTTGTTTCTGATTTCCAATAAAAATAACACTGCAATGGAAGTTTTTAATGTTTGTTTTTAATTTATTTTTGAGAGAATGTAAGTAGGGGAGGGGCAGAGAGACAGGGGGACAGAGAATCTGAAGCAGGCTCCGTGCTGACAGCAGAGAGCCCGATGTGGGGCTTGAACTCATGAACCATGAGATCATGACCTGAGCTGAAGTTGACACTTAAGTGACTGAGCCACTCAGGCCCCCCAATACTGCAATGGAATTTTTATCCACGTGGCTTTAGCATGTGCACATATTCCTGAATTACAATTGCTAGGTTAAAAGGAATCACACATTTGGTATTTAAGAGATACTGCAAAACTGGCCCCCAAAGTGGCTTTATTAATAATCCTTGGGGTACATGGGTGGCTCAGTAGGCTAAGAGTCCCATTCTGGCTTAGGTCATGTTCTCACAGTTCATGAGTTCAAGCCTCATATCAGGCTCTGCAATCAGCACAAAGCCCGCTTTAGATCCTCTGTCCCCCTCTCTCTCTCTGCCTTCCCCACCAAAATAAATAAATAAATAAATAATAATATCCTATCAGCAGTTTGTTGGCATGCACTTTACCTTACCTCATCCCAAACTGAATATTATAAATATTTTAATTTTTTTCTGATCAGTTAGACACAAATAGATGTGTATTTTAATTTGCATTTTTTAGATTAATGAGGATAAACATTGCAGTATTTCAGGTAGTTATCAGTTGGTGGGGAAAAAACACACAGAGAACACACCCCCCCTAATGGGGAATAGATTACAGTCTGGATTTCATTAGCCAATGACGTAGAATATTATCAGTGGTGGGGTGGCCACATTGAGCCAAGGTCTCAGCACAGCTTTCCCCGGCCCCCAGGCCTCCAAGTGAGGCACACTATGCCTACAGGGGGGTGGGGGGTGGGGGGCGGAGGGGTCCAAGCCAGATGTGAAAACGTTTAAGTCTTACTTTGCCTTAACCTTACTATACGTAGGGTTTTTGTCACCTTAACCACACAAGCCATATCTCTGTCTAAGAGAAGGCATATCAATCTTGGGCTTTCTTGGTTTTTAAATAAACTTAATAAGGCCGGGTCTACCTGAACAATAGCTCTGCACCTTTCCAGCTCTCTAGAAGGGCCCTTTCCCTGAAGACCATCCATCGCCTGTGATTTAATACTCTCATCTGCATGGTTCTGAAACTGGTGTGGTCTGAAAACCACAATTAAAATCTGTTTCCCTAAAACCATCTGTTCATATGCTCAATGATGTTTTGTGTCTCTAATGTGGTTGGCTAGTTCCTATCTTTGTCTGCTTCTCTATTGACTTATTTGTGTGTTTTTTATATTTATTTGTTGAAATTTTTTTTGTGTATTGTGGATATCGACCCTTTGCTTGTTATATATGTTGCAAACATTTTCTCTTAATCCGTTGATTTTCATTTACTTTTTAAAGGAGTTTTTAAAAAATTTGAACAATTATTAGACACTTAGTAATATTAAGGATTTGTTAACCAATTTTTAGGTGTGAAAAATTCTGTGATTATTTTTAAGAGACCTCTTCTTGGAAAGAAGCATTCTGAAATACAGAAGAAATAACCCAATGCCAGAGATTTGCTTCAGAATAACACAGGAGAGGGCAGGTGAGTTGTGGATAATTAATTGGTGGTCAGAGCTGCATAGTGGATACAGAGGGTTCCTGCACTATTTTGTGGACCACTGCCCTGTGTCCGAGATTCTTCCTAATTCAGAACCGTAGAAAGAGACCAGGCCAGGTCTCACGTCCGTACTCCCACGTTCAGTCCAGCTCCGACTTCTCCCCCTGGAGGAGCACTCCTGTCTGAGCCATCCCTGCTCCCCGCGACCGCGACCGGGGCAGGAGAGGTCCCAGGAGAGAGAATTGCTTTAATGGGCATCCTGCCGGCAGTTTCACACTCCTCAATGGCTCAGCGACTTGCTGCCCTTGTGCGAGCAGCCAAGAATGACCTGGACACCAGCCGACACGCTCAAGGGCTGGGTCCAGCAGTGTCTGTGCTTGTGTTCGATGTTGTTCAGCTGTTACTCTTTCCTATGTGCCTTTCTCTGGTTCTGCTGTATGGCAGCGTGTCCCCAGGTGTGGGGGAGCCCCAGCCAGGCCCAGGGCTCGGGCCACCTGCCAGGGCCCAACTGGAGACCTAGTGATCAGACCAACTGTTTACAGCATTGGTGTTTTATTATTATTTATGTATTTATTTATTTACTTGTGAGAGAGAGAGAGAGAGCACAGGGGAGGGGCAGAGAGAGAGGGGGAGACACAGAATCAGAAACAGGCTCCAGGCTCTGAGTTGTCAGCACAGAGCCTGACGCAGGGCTAGAAACCATCAACTGTGAGATCAGGACCCGAGCTGAAGTCAGACAATCAGCTGACCCACCCTGGTGCCCCTACAGTGGTTTTCAATTTGTATACAGTCATATCTGTAGATCTCTCTGTTTATGATTTTAGGTTCTTTGTCTTGCTTAGGAAGGTTATTCATTCCTACTCAATGATCATGACACATATTCTCCTTTCTTTTCTTCTAGCACCTTTATCACTTGGGGGGGGTTATTGTTTTTATTATTGGTTTTGTTTGTTTATGTTTAGATCCTAATCCATCCAGAAATTCTTTTTGTGGATGATGTGAAGAGGACATCTACCTAGAGAATTTTATCATTTTGGTTGCTACTATAAGTGAGATTTTTTCCCCATGGCATTTTCTGAGTTGTTATTGTTGTCTATAGACAACATGCATACTTTAAAGATTCAATTTCATCTTCTCCCACTGTCTCTACTCAATAGGAACTAGATCTTTGCATTGAAGGATGTCCTCTCAGACTGGTCAGCATGCCAGCTAGGTAGCTATTAAGGTATCTCTTTTGGCTTTGTTTCCTCATCTGTTAAATGGGGAACTTGGACTGAATGGTCTTTGCAGTCCCTTCCTGCATTAGTAATGTTAAGGTTTTAAATAACTTCTTTTTTCTGATAAAAGAGTAGTTCAATTTTAGGAGAGAAAACTGAATCCTGTGGCTCTGTTTGCTAAAGGACATTGAGCCTCTTCACATTTGAAAATGATACCAAGGGTGGTGAAGATTAGCATCCCCTGCTCTTGGATTCAATGCCTTGGCTATATTTAGCTAGATCTAGCACCTTTGGGAATAGGACACTTACAATACAGAGCTGAGAGCAGGGTAAGGCAGCCATTCTGCATTTATCTGCTGACTTTCTGTGAAATACTTTGCGTCTTTCCAAAGAAGGGGTAAAGGGATGCAGAAATGGTCTCCTGCTGTTAGGAAACTCTTTTTCTAGTGACCTGGCATTATAGAGTTTGCTAAGTCTGATCTAGAGGCCATCCACCCATGACCAAGCAGTTCAGTATGTCTGTGAGCCCATCTACCTGGTGCTGTCTCCCAAGGGGTTCCAACAGTAAACTCCTGGGAAAGGTTGATGTGTAGCTATCCAGGAGAAGCACAAATATTCACTGTGTGCCAGATTACCTACAGTTTCTACCAAACTTCTGGGTCAGCCTTGATTTGTGTTATATTGCTACCATTTGCTTTAAAATTTCAGCCTCGTTGATATATGTGTCATCTACACTCGAGGGACAGTTAATTAACATTTGGAGTCCCCTCAAGGAAATTCACTCTTCAGAGATGAATAGATTATGAAAGATTCCAAACAGAACTCTAAGCAAAAAAGACTCTAACAAGAGCAGGGTTCCAACTTCAACTAACTTTACCTATATTAACACCAGAGGGCTTCTTAATTAGCATGGCAAATGCTAGATATTAGTTTCCGCTGGCAAAATAACTTGTGTTCAAGGTGGATGCACTAGCTGGAAGTACTGTGTACGCACGTTCATCTTTGCCCAAATGGCTCTGTAGCTTCCGCCCCTCAGGCTGGCCCAAACCAAGATCCAGTTTGCTCCAGTTTAAGCCACACTACAAATGGTCAGTGATCCAATTTCACCTAGAAGGCTGGTTTAATCCTGCCATGTCCTAATGGCAGATCTATTAGTTACCATAATTTGGAAGCAGTGATGAGCATAAAAAATATTTCAAGACAGCAGCCACACAGTAAAGTCATGTGAAATATCTATGATTTCTACTGATGACAAGGACATAAGTCCTGCTAATACTACTGCAGCTTATTGCCTACATCATTGTGGAAGAAAATGCTAAACTCATTTAGAAGTTAGAAAAAATAAAGTTTTTAAATTCAAAAACATAAAATAAAGTCTCTGAATTCTATTCACTGACCTTTGGCGGGGAAGAGAGGGGGGAAGACTTAGGATAAAAACTCCTGCACCTAGCCTAGTAAATGTTTGATTCTAGAGAATCTCTTCCAAAAGACTTTATTGCTTACAGTGCTCCTGGCCAACAGAGTCTCTCTCTCCTGGAGATGCCAGAGCAGGCATCTCCTTGATTCGGTGTTGCTTGGCTCCAGGGTGCCCACAGAGCCCTTTCGAGAGCAGGTCCTTCATTTGTGATGAGTGGTACAAAAACATAGGCACCTTTCGATGGGGCATCAGCCTGGATGAGAAAGTTGTCCTTTCTCAACAAATCCAATTTTTCCTAAAGAAGCATAATAGAGACTTCTATCAGACTCCAACATGAAAACACTCGTTCACTTTGCCACCTAGAGCACTTTTCCCTTCCAACTTCTGTATCTCTACATTTGCATAATTAAACGGGCCATGTCATTGGTTTTCCCAGAATTAAGTAACCATCTGCCATAAAGCTGGATCCAAGTTTTGCTTCTTGTAAAGCCCAAGGCTCACTTACGGACTCTTTTTCCTTTCTTTTCAAGTTTATTATTTATTTTGAGAGAGAGAGAGAAAGCACAAGTGGGGGAAGGGCAGAGAGAGAGAGAGAGAGAGGGAGAGAAAGAATCCCAAGCAGGCTCCAGGCTGTCAGTGCAGAGTCCAATGTGGGGCTCAAACTCATGAACCATGAGATCATGATATGAGCCAAAGTCGAGCGGTTTACCAACTGAGTCACCCACAGGCATCCCCGGACACTGAAATCTGGGTTTACTGTTGATTTGCCATGTGTTTTCTATTTTCCTCACAAAGATTTCAAAAGTCTTCAGGCCAAAACTTAGTCCCAGCTCAAGCATCCCAAACAGTCTGTGAAGCACGTCTGGGTGCCCTGCGAGGACAGAGCTGAGAGATCTCCATCCCCTACCTGTGTCACTGATGGCCATCACCCGCACACCACCCAGTGCCCTGATGCTGGTTTCACACAAAAGGTAGCTGATCAGCAGGAAGCAGCCACCCGTGGGGCACCACCTGGCCAGGGTGCTAGTAGAGGGTAGGTCTGGACAATGAGAAAGCAGAGGGATGGCTTCCTCCCCTTCCGCCTCCTTGCCCTCTCGTGTTCCCAGGCAAGGAGGGAATCTGGTACGCCAAGGGAGCATGTTCTGGGCCACTTAGAAAGCAAGTACAGAATCAATCTAAATGCACGTGCTATTCCTTCTGGCACCTCTGCATGGGACAGGCTGCCCTACGTGTGAGGGGCTGGTGGGAAAAAGTCACGCAGAGTCTGAGAGCGAGAAACTAGGTAGGATCTCGGCTTTCCCAGCCCTCTGGAGGCACATTGGTGGGCAGTGGTTCTGGCATCAGGGGGGGCAGGGAACCAAGCCTGCCCCTCCATGGGCGCCTCTGCATTTGGCAAGTACAGGAATTCGCAGGCTCCTTACCCTTCACAACATCTGACTTGACCCCCCCAATTTCTCCAGGCTTATGACCTTTCTTCTCAGTGATCCCTCCAGAGTCCCCACCACAGTCACCGCACTGCCTTGAGGGAAGCTTTATGGCGTTAGCTCCCCCACCCCAGGTTACAGAGCAGCCACAATTAACTACTGAAACAAAAGATTCCATCTATAGAACCTCATTTGTTTCCTTCTCTGCAGCTGGCTGGGCTGGTGGCTGGGAGCCTTTCTCAGTCACATTTTTCTTAAACCTTTCTTTTTACATCCAAGAAATGACTAGTTGGTCATAGTTAAAGTGTATGTCAGGGGCCATCCCAGCAACCAGCTGATTCCTTGTATTTCCTGCTCTTTGTTCTATTAAAATACCAGAAGTGTAGAAGCCTGGTTTCACTTAGGCACTCCCTTTCTGTGGCTTGAAAAGAACCCAGAGCCTATTTCCAGCTGTGACTTTGTAAGAACCAGCCATGGCGGCCTCACACTCGTCGCCCTCCATTGTATCAGGAAGCTTAGGACAAACACCTCAGGCTCTAGCGACAGACAGCTAGACATCCCACACTACCCGGTCACTACCCGGTCACCTCCAGTCCCCAAGTCTCCACCACCAAAGTATTCACCTTGGAGCATGGAGTCAGAGGAGCCCTGGCTGTCTACCTTCCTCGCTGTATGATCGTGGACAAGTTAGTTAAACTCTCAGCTCAGAAGAGGGATAATGATAATGATAATACCAACGTAGAGGGGTTGCCGAGATTAAACCAAGTGGGTTTTGTAAATGGTGCTCAGTAGACTCTAAAATTTACACATTGTTTCTCAGAATGTTGGGTTGAAAAGCAGCTTTTCAGGGCACCTGGGTGGCTCAGTTGGTTAAGCCTCCAACTTCAGCTCAGGTCAGATCTCACGTTCATGGGTTCGAGCCCCACGTCAGGCTCTGTGTTGACAGCTAGCTCAGAGCCTGGAGCCTGCTTCCAGTTCTGTGTCCCCTTCTCTCTCTGTCCCTCCCCCTTTCATGCTCTGTCTCTCTCTGTATCAAAAATAAATAAAACAGTAAAAAAATATATTAAAAAAAAAAAAGAAAAGGAGCTTTTCAGAATTTTCCCTGGGCACCCAGAATGGAAGAAGGAGCCCCTGGAGAAGGAGCCCTGA
>NC_043708.1:34268163-34270891 GCF_006229205.1 Suricata suricatta
CCCTCTCTCTAGCCCTGTCTCACTGGTGACGGGCCAGTCTGTTCACAAAGGGTTAACCTGCAGGGTGTCATCCAGGCGATTGCTTAACTGGGGCCCAGACTTATATTTACTGGCACATAATTCTTTGCTTTGACAATCGTGCCTGAGTGTTTTAACACCTGGCTGGCCCTGATGGAGTTTGTTTGACCATGTTTTGAAAAGTGACTTAAGCACTGTTGGTGTAATTGGCACAGCACCACGGGCCGGCGACGTGGCAGCGTGACAGACTGGAGCAATCAGAACTCAGCAGCTGATTTATTTTCTGTGGCTTCCTGCTGCGGCGGCTGCTGCGTGTCCATAGGCACCGACAGTGAAGGGAGAACAGTGGGCCCCAGGCTTCCGTCAGATGGGTCTGTTTTGAGAGGTGTGGGGGCGGTGTTTTTCTCTTAGACATCCTCCTCGAAATAGCCAGGTATTTTCCAATGGCTCATGGTGGAAAAAGCCCTGATACAACGGTCTGGCCTGTGACATTCCGCTGGGTTCCGTGTGTATCAGGTTAACTGAGGGGAGTGTGGGGACGAAGACCCCCCCAAATGTGACAAGCAGAGGCTGTTCACACACAGCTCCATGGCAATGAGGTCAGTGGCAATGAGGTCAGCGGCCATCACTCGTTCTTATCAGAGACTCAAAGACAGGTAGGGCAGCCGAAAAGCTACGCGGGGAAAACAGAGAAGGCTCCAGGTCCGCTCTGACCGGAGGTGGCTGGCATGGGGGAGCTGGCGGAGGTCTAAGCAGAAGCCGGGCACACGGTATGATTGGTATGATTGGTTCAGACAGTACATTTGGCTTTCTCTGGTTGGTCCTGAGCTGGAAGCTTAGGCAAAATTTAGGGAAGTTGATAATTACAGGCTGATTACTACAGAGGTTGGGTTTTGGCTTCCTGGGCTGGTTGCCATAGGGGTTCGGGGGTCAGAGTTCAATTTCTGTATATGGTCTGGCCATTGTTCATTTACATCGTCAGTCTCTCAAGAATTTGGGGATCCTCATTAGTCCGGATCACCTCATTTTATTTGGGGACGGATGGTTCAAGTGCTGCTCCATAAAAGTGTGTGCACAAAGAAAACAAGGCTGGAAACACCCTGCACGCCCAGTTTTGTAAAGTTCAGAAAATTAACTCTGTGCGTAAATAATTCTGCATATATTTTAAGAGCTTGTTTCTGAGGAGATCCCAGTGACATTGGAAGTGTTTACAAATGTGAGGCCAACACTGCCTCAGACCTGTGCCATGCCAATCTAGCTGTGGGGCTCAGCCCCTTTCCTTAATTTCAACAAAGACTCACTTACCCAAGGTATGGAGGGATTCACGTCCAGTCAAGCAGACTCGAAACTGAGTATCATTTCTCTGAGTCTCTTGGTTGCCAGGCTTCTTGCACTGTTCCAGCTCTGATCTCCTACCATGCTCACAGGCCTCCTCTTCTTTCTTGTCTGCCCTTTTCCTTCTCTGCCCCCACTCTCAAGAGGAAACACAGATTCTTCCTATTATCTTCTGTACCCAATTCACCTCTCTCCAGACCCTCCTTGCAAAAGCCACTGTCCCTCAATGTGTGCAAAAGCTCTCTCAAAACCTTAAAATTGCCCCTTGTGAAGGCACATTTGCTCTGAGACAAAGCTTTTTTCCTCCCAGACCCTGTCTGCTGAGTAGGGGAGAGAGTGGGTGTGGGCAGGTGTTTTTTTTCCAGTAACATAGGGTTGTTTGAAGATTAGAGATGGTGTACTGGAAAGTTCCAGCAGGGGCCCTAGCAATGTGATTGCCCTTGTTTTATCAAATAGCCCCGAGGAGGGCCTCCTCCAGGTCCAATGAGTGCTCAGCAACAGCAGGTCACAGAGGCCAGCTCTGCAAATAACTCCTTTTTTACTAGTTTTGGTGCAGTTCTACCCATCTGTTCTCAAAGGCTAGGGCTTTTGATCTTTGCGTTTAACCAATATTCTCAATCAGCACCCCCCCTCTTTTCTAATGTTCATCTAAGAGGTTCCTATATTGTCATCTTGGCCCTAATTTTCTGTTGATTGGTTCTGAAGGTCCCAAGAAAGTTCCGCTTTTAACTTTTACTATCTATTTTTTTCTCTTTATTTACTTTTTTAAAAATTTTAAATGTTTTATTTATGTTTGATACAGGGAGAGATAGAGCATGAGAGGGGGAGGGGCAGAGAGAGAAGAAGACACAGAACCGGAAGCAGGCTCCAGGCTCTGAGCTAGCTGTCAGCACAGAGCCTGACGCGGGGCTTGAACTCTTGAACTTGAGATCTGACCTGAGCCGAAGTCAGAGGCTTAACCG
Source organism: Suricata suricatta (assembly GCF_006229205.1). NCBI lineage: Eukaryota > Metazoa > Chordata > Mammalia > Carnivora > Herpestidae > Suricata > Suricata suricatta. Next base: position 34,270,479 of record NC_043708.1, read on the forward strand.
ACTGAGGCACCCAGGGGCCCCTATTTTTTTCTCTTTAAAAGTGCTGAACATTTGGGCTGGGGACAGCCATCTCGATGCTGGGGCTCAGACATGTCCAAGCTTGTCCAGGGAACCAGTGGGGAAGCCTGTCAGGAACCTATATGTGTGAAGGACCAAGTGAAGAAGATCTCTTTCTTTTTTTTTTTTTAAATTTAATTTAATTTTTTTTACTTTATAAAGTTTCATATTTTTTTAACATATGCAATTATTTTCCATCATTTACAATACAGTAGTTACAATGACACTCCAAACAGAAAAGCAAAGTAAAAAATCAAAACACCAACTTCTGTTTCATGTAATTAGACTTATACAGAAATTAGAAGGTTAAGTAACAGCTAGTTAATCACCTAATTTCACAGCTATCTGAAGTGGCA
>NC_043708.1:34270991-34313327 GCF_006229205.1 Suricata suricatta
TAAAGTTTCATATTTTTTTAACATATGCAATTATTTTCCATCATTTACAATACAGTAGTTACAATGACACTCCAAACAGAAAAGCAAAGTAAAAAATCAAAACACCAACTTCTGTTTCATGTAATTAGACTTATACAGAAATTAGAAGGTTAAGTAACAGCTAGTTAATCACCTAATTTCACAGCTATCTGAAGTGGCAATTGTAATATAGCAGCTTATCTATGATACATTCAAGATACATGATACAATTTATTACTTGTTCATAAGTTACAACACAGCCTGCTTAATACCTTTCCTTAAATTCTACCTCTATTCTACAATATGCTTGAGGTCCATGCAAAAAAGTAGTTACCTTTGATGTAGGAAATGGATGTTTAAGTCTTTGGTGCTGTAAAAGCAGAAGATCTCTTTCTAAGGGAGACACTAGCAAACACACTGAGGACAATGCCCTTGACTTCTGGGGAAGCGGTGGTTTTGAGTAACAGCTGCTGCATGCCTCCCCGCTTGTTCCCATCCAGCATCCTGTGGATGTGGCTAAGTCCTAAAGAGAGAGGGCCGGGGTGGTGAAGAGCTGAAGTAGGCAGAGTCACACGAAATTTCCTTGGGATATCGGGGGTACACGAACAGCACTTCAGCGGGAATGAAGGTGGACAGGGAATACTCCTCCATTTGCAGAGCCATTTGGGACCAGGGTAATTGGAGTGACTTCAGCAGGTGGGTTCTCATCCTAGGAAGAAATAGGCCAGGGAGGTGGCCTAGCACAGGAGCACAAGGCAATTTTGATGGGCAACAGTGGTGCCTCTGGTGAACACTTAGCACTGCAGGGAGTGGCGGCAGTGGTGGTTGAGTGCTGTTAACTGTGTTGACACCATTGGCTTCAGGTAGGAGGCAGTGCCGTCAGCTCAGATGCTATGTTCTCCTTAGCACAGTGGACCCTCCTATCCCAGAAGGACGTGGGGTTTTAAATGCCTGAGTGCCAGGTTCTCTACTCAAGTACCAGGGTGTGGAAGTCCTTTAACTTTTTAAGAACCACGTTTTGTCTTTTTTTTTATATATAAATATATATACACCACTGAAAGCAATCCATATTTTTAAGAAACAATAAAACATTTCTTTTTTCCCTCAGAAGCTGGATCTCAGCAGAAAGTCTTGCTACTAGTTTTCCAAATGCCACTCTCATTCATTCTGTTACACCCTGACTCACCAAATTTCCTTCTGTCTTGACAGTCTGTCCAGCTCATAGCCCAGTCTCCATGAAATATATAGGCTGCTTAAAATATTAATGTTTCCCTTTTCTAGAATTTTATTGCACTTATAACTTACACTGATGCTTAATAAGAATGAGGCCTTGGGGAGCCTGCGTAGCTCAGTCAGTTAAACGTCTGACTTCGGCTCAGGTCATAATCTCACAGTTCATGGGTTCAAGCCCTGTGCCCTGGGCCCTGTGCTGACAGCTAGCTCAGAGGCTGGAGCCTGCTTCAAATTCTTTCTCCCTCTCTGTCGGCTCCTCCCCCACTCACGCTCTGCAGCTCTCTTCTTCAACAATAAACATTAAAAAAAATTTTTTTTGAATATAATAAGGCCTTGCTTTGGGGATCTTGATTTTTCACCAGTGAAGGGGATGGACCCTCTTTTAGACCCCCACAAAATTCAGTGCAGCACTAGGCCTCAAGTAGATGGCCTGTAAATATTTACTGAATTAACTTTCTAGGCAATGTAGTTAAGCTCAGGCTTGCCACATTCATGACCTTTCTTCCCAGAGCAGATCTGTGGCTAAAGAAAGGTATCTGGAAACACGGCTGTGCTCTGGCCTGGATGAATTAGAGCACTTCTCTCCATGCTCATTAGGAAGGCAGGTATGTGTGTTGTAGGTTAGGGAGCTGGGAAGGAGACTCAGGGAGTTGACACAACATTTATTTCCACTTCCTTACATACTGCTTAATAAATATAGTTAAGTTCTTATCATACATTTGGTATATATGCTGTCTCTACTGGTAAGCCATAAAATCCTCTAAAGACAGGGACCATGTTTTCTATAGGTCCTTTATTTCAAGCAAGGCCCAGTGATAAGACCATGTAATTATTTAAAATAATTACACAACTTTAATTGTTTAATTAAATCACGCAACTTGAAGTACTTTCTAATTTATTGTCTCATTTGTTCTTTACAACAACCAAGGCTTCAAATATGTGGTTCAGGACTCACTCTACCACCAAGTTCAGAAAGAGGTTTGAAAATGCCTCTTAGAATTCCTTTTGTGTTTCTATGTCCCCAGCAACCATTTTTCTCACTTGAAAGTTTGTTCCGGGCACAACTCAGTGCCCACTGCTAAGAGTGGCACCTTACAAGTGCTACTAATCTTGGCCGGTGTTGTTTACAAGAGGAGAGGCAGCTTCCTGTTTCCTTAGGCACAGTGACTAGGCAAATGCACAGTTGTTTACCCTCTTAAACTCCCCGTTGGCACAAGCAGAAAATGATCACTGACTTTGAACTAGTTACCCAGAGCATCACGGAAGTGCCCAGACACCAGAATTTAAGAGCTCATACTTGCTCCAGTTGGTTGGAGCTGGGACTCAGCCCTGGAACCAAACGAATTACTCAGTTTACCAGGAAGCCATCACATTCTGCTGAGGGGAGTGGGGGTGGGTGGGGGAAGCTCAGAGGTAATTCAGCCTTCCTGGGCTCAGACAGTCAAAACCAACCTAGTCAGGGGCCAGAGAAGCAGAAGGGAGATCTGTCCTTACTGGAGCCCTCCCCTTCCTTGAGTCCTGTGAGGAACTCCAGGCTGCTTTTCCTCTATCTTCCCCTCCTTCTTCCTCAGCGGAAGGGCCTTCTCAGGGTGACCAACTACTGACCAACTACTGCAGCTTGCCTGACACTGAGGGGGTTCTTAGCTAGACTTTAAGGGTTTTTTTTTAAGTTTATTTATTTATTTTGAGGTGGGGATGCAGAGAGGGAGAGAATCCCAAGCAGGCTTCACACCACCAGTGCAGAGCATGATGTGGGGCTCGAACTCACTAACCATGAGATCATGCCCTGAGTTGAAACAAGGAGACAGACACTTAACCAACTGAGCCACCCAGACACTCCTAGACTTTAAGAGTTTAAAAAAAAATGTTTATGTTTATTTAGTTTTGAGGGGGGGAGGGGCGGGGGAGGGAGAGAGAGAGAGGGAGACACAGAATCTGAAGTAGGCTCCAGGCTCTGAGCCACCAGCACAGAGCCTGATGCAGAGTTCGAGCCATGAGATCACAACCTAAGTCAAAGTCAGATACTTAACCAACTGAGCCATTCAGGAACTCCTAGACTTTTAGTTTTTAAACCAGGAAACTCCCAGGCAAAGACTAGTTGGTCCCCTAGACTCTCTCCAGGGCCCTGTCCCAAGGTTTCGTCATGGTCTCCTCAGAGCCAGACTTCACTGACTCCACCACAGCAGCTGCCAGACTTTGAAGCAAAATTCCTCTCTAGATGCCCACCTCTGGCCTCGCCTGAGCTCTGGACCGGCACTTTAACCACCAGCCTGATACTGCTGTTTGCGCATCTAACTTTAAGTTCCATGGCGTCTGAACGGACTCACTGCCTCACTCCTCCCCCCCATTAACCCTGGTCCCACTCATCTCTCAGTGTTTCTGTTTCTGTCAGCACCACATCACTGTCCCAGTTGTTCAAGATTTATTTCTTTATGTGCACTGAGAACCTCTTTGGGGGCAGATTCTGTCCTAGGTCCTGGGGACTCGGCAGTGAACGAAAGTCACTGCTTTCATGAAGCCTGCATCCTAGTTGAGGGAGGCAGAAAAGAGCATATACATAATCAATGAGGAGCTATGCACTATGGAGAAACAGGTGTAAGACATGCTGAGGATGAAAGCTGCAATCACAGATGGGATGGGGGCACTTCGGGGAAGCCTTTCTGGTGCAACGTCATCTAAGTGGAATCTTGAAGGAAGTGAGAAAGGAACCAGGGACTATCTGGAGTAAGAGTGTGCCAGCAAGCAGAGCGCACTGTGGATTCCAAGGCCAGACTCACTGGGCAGACTGGCAAGGGGAAGTGAAATAGGAGAGGAATCAGGAACAAGGCAGGAAGCCGAGTCAGGTCCTGTAGAGCCTTGTAGATGAAAACACTTTATTTTTTACTCCTTTACCCTCTAATCTATTGCCAGACCATGATAATCCGACCTCTGCAGGGTCTTTCCTTTCTATTTCTGTGGCTACCACCTCATGAAGATCCTCATTACTTCTCATTTGAATCATTAAATCGGCCTCCTGAGTAGTCTTTCTGCCTCTTGTCTCTCCCTACTGTAATCCTCCTCCTGACTGCTATAATCTTCTCGGAGCACAGTTGTGATTGTCATCATAAGATCATTAGCATACATTTATGTAGCTCAGAATAAAAGGAGGGGGGCAGACACAGGGGATGTGTTCCCACAACTTCCCAGCACATCTTTGTCAGAAATAGAACTGTCAAAAATATGTTGTCAAACATGTCAGAGTTCTGTTTTTATGCCAGTGTAAAAATTCCAAATTTTTCATCAAAATAAAAAATAAATAGAAAAATGAATTAGTCAGAACCCCTTTGGTTGCCATTAACAGACACCCAATGCAAGCTGCCTTTAAAAAGGTAGTATGTTAGCTCATGTATTTTAAAGCTCTGCATCTTCAGAAATGGCTACTTCCACATGCCCAGCAAGGGCAATAAGAAATGTATCTGTCTCCACCTCTCGGCTCTGCTTTTTCTCTCTGTCTTTGTTCTCAGGCAGACTGCCCATGCAGTGACAAAGATGGCCACCACTACTTTTTCACTTACACCTTCTCAGCTTAGCAACTCCACTGAAAAAAGAGTATCTCTTTCAGCAAAAGTTTCATTGCTGACTCTCAGTGACCCTTCCCGGACAAAGAACTTACTCCTCAACCAATCACTAGGACTGCAGTTAGCCAAGCGTGGGTCACAAACCTGCCCTGGACCTGGAGGTGGGGAGGTTTCTATCTGAACTACATGGAAAGAGAGTAAAAGGTGGGTGGTTCCCGAAAACGATTTGGTACTTAGGGTGGGGGAGGAATGGCGGGGGGTGGGTGAAAACCACAAGTGTCCACGACCAAAGCCTAACAGCACCCTACTAGTGATCCCTGCAAGCCTCTGCATAGTCAGTAAGCCTCCCCCCTCAGAAGACTTTAATCCTGTTGTGCCAATATTTGACTATTTCAATGATGCTCTTGCTCCATCATCTTCAATTGCTCCCCACTGTCCCTTTCCCTTGCTAGCCTGCTCTCTTCCTTTTCTAGGTCTACATCACTTGTTTGACAACAGGGCTAGAGGAGGAAAAGGGTTTGTCTCCATGACTAAGCTTTTGATAAACCCAAGTCGATTGTTATAGACAGCTACAGCCAAAGCCACAGACAGGATTACTGACCCCTAAATTATCATGGACACTACTGATTTCATAGGTATCTATGAGATGCTGGCAGGAACGAAAAGGCCATTTGTGTAGACTGAAGACAATCCCCCGCCTCGCTGACATAAAAGGGTAATTAACGGGGCCCCTGGGTGGCTCAGTCGGTTGAGTGTCTGACTTCGGCTCAGGTCATGATCTCACAGGTTCGTGGGTTCGAGCCCCGCATCGGGCTCTGTGCTGACAGCTAGCTCAGAACCTGGAGCCTGTCTTCAGATTCTGTGTCTCCCTCTCTCTCTGACTCTCCCCTGCTCATGCTGTCTCTCTCTCTCTCTCTCTCTCTCTCTCAAAAAAAAAAATAAATAAAAAAATAAAAAAATTTTTTTGGAAAAAAAGGGTCATTAATTAAGAGTAGTGTGAGAACAATGGAGAGAGGTCATATTACTCGTTCCTGTCCCACATTATATGTGCAGATAGTATGTGCTTATATTTATAAATACATATATAATCTCAATTAGTGCTCACACAATAGCTTTATGAAGTAGGCAGCATTATTCTCATTTCACACATTCAGCTCTCACATGGGAAAAGTGAGGCACAAAGATATTGACCACCTTGCCTAGAGCTAGTAAGTGGAGCATGCATGATTTGAACCCAGTGCTCTCCCACTCCTGAGTGCTGAGTGCTTGGTGTTCCCTACTAAGGGGAGGGAAAGGGCTCCTCACCTGAGTCCATCCACAGCTCTCGGTGCCCTGGAATCGCACCGAGGGCAGCGCCTGCCTCCCAGACACGTGAAGGCCAGACTTCCCTCGCCTGGAGGAGAACCAGGGTTGGTGGTCAATAAGGTACACTCAGAAAGGTAGAGGAAGTGGTGGTTGCTCAGGCCTCCTGCGGCCCTCTCACCTCGAAAATCCTTCCAGCAGATGGCTACCGCCCACCCCTGAAAACGGCCGCAGCGGTGGAGCCGGGTCCGTGCAAAAATAGCCAGGCCCTCTCCCTTCCCCGGCTCCACGCTGGTGGCAGGGGCCGGGCTGCTTCCACCGCCTCCCGCCGCCCTGGGCTCTGGCGTGGGCTTGGACCGAACTCAGCAGGCTGCCCCTTACCTTCTGTCTGGATACATGTGCAGCTAGCCAAGCCCCCTGGGCCCAGAACTCTCTACTGCAGTTGCCTGTAGCTCAGAGGCCCCTCCTCCATCCTGCACCTTGACTGACCCCAGGCGGACTCGGTGGTAACAGAGCCCAGGTACGACCGAGGCCCAACCAAACCGAGCAAGGCCCAGGGCCTTGGGAGGATCAGGTGGGCCTGAGAGAGAGTCCGTCTCAGGAGAAACGCCCAGGGAAGAGTGAGCCCCAGGGGGGCCCGGAGTACCCTGAGCAGGTGGCCATGGGAGGCAGCAGGTGGTCAAGTGAAGCAGCTGGCTGAGGAGATGAGCACAGGTGTGGCGGGTGTTTAAAGAGCGTGGGCTGGCCGGCGCCGGGGCCAGGGCCTGAGGTTTCTGCAAACAGCGGAAAGCCGATGGGCTGGACTCTGTGGGATGAGCAAGGCAGGGCCCTAATGAATCTGACTGTAAACACATCCCCTCCGGGCCAGAGCTCTGGGACTTGGGGAAGAGGCCCACAGAGCAATGGTGCCAGGCAGCATCAGGCATGAGATCACCAGGCATTTTTATTGGCCCAAGTAGAGGCCCTGGCTAAGGAATGTCCCCAGCGGAGGAGCTGAGTTAGTGATGTGGGAGAGAGGGCCTGCCCTGCTCACAGTCAGAAAGGCCCAGAGGGTGTTTAGAGTCATGTAGGAGACATGAGACAAGATCTTGAACTAAGGAAGGTAAATATTTACCTTTCTAATCCAATATGTTCAGATTTTGTAGTGACAAGAGATTTCCTGGTGAGTCCACCATATTGACAAACAGACAAGTACAAGTAGACTCAAAATTTTTAACTGTATTTTTAAACTTTTCGTTATGGAACATTTTACCCACTACCATCACGTGGATTATTTTGAAGCAAAACCCAAATGCCAAATCATTTCACCCATAAATATTCCAGTAAATTTCTTGAAAATTTCTCTAAATTTTTAGAGCAGTAGTTCTTAACCCAGACCTGTTGTGTCCCCCACCCCACCCCCAGGGGACATTTGACTATATCTGGAGATACTGCTGATTGTCATAACTTGGGCGAGGGGTGTGCTGCTAGTATCTAGTGAGTACAATCCGGAAATGTTGCTAAACACCCCAGAGTGTATAGGGGAGCTCCCCAACATGGATGGACCTAGAGGGTGTAGGCTGAGTGAAATAAGTCAGACTGAGAAAGACAAATACCGTATGATTTCACTCATAAGTTGAATCTAACCAACAACCACATGAATAAACAAAAGCAGAATCAGACCTATAAATGCTGAGAAAAAAATTATGGTGGTTAGGGGGGTAGGGGGATGGACAAAATGGGTGAAGGGGAGGGGGAGATAGACAGGCTTCCAGTTATGGAATGAATAAGTCACGGGAATAAAAAGCACAGCATTGGGAATCTAACCAATGATACTGTAAAGGCATTGAGTGTTGACTGATGGCAGCTACACTTGTGGTGAACAGAGCATAATGTATAAACTTGTCAAATCACTATGTTGTACACCTGAAACTAATGTAACATTGTGTGCCAACTATACTTGAAAAAAATTCTTTGGCCCAAAATAAAAATAGTCTTGAAGGTGAAAAACAGTGTTTTAGAGCCTAAAAGATAAGAGTACCTTAAATATATGACTATATTATTGGCATGCATAACAATATTAACTTCATAAAATCAACTATCCAATTCATATTAAATTGTCCCTGATTATCTCATAAGTTAAAAAAGTTTTTTTGTTTAAATCAAGATCCGAGTCAGGTTCATGCACTGCAATTGGTTGATACATTTCTTACGTCTCTCTTAATTTGTACGTTGTCATCACTCTTTTTTATCTTTGTAATTTATTATAAAAATTTTTATTACAAAAGAATACATGAATATATTCTGCTACCAAAATTGAAACATTACAGATAAAGCTAAAATCCCCTTACCAGATATTCCAATCCTCATCCTCTCTCAGAGAATCACTCATTTATCAAAACTATGTACCAGTTAAGATTATGTTCAGCCACATTTCAGAAAACAAACCATAACAACCAAAGCTTCAAGTTTACTTTTTTTTCAGGGAAAAAAGCCCAACAGTAGGCAGTCCAGGGCTAGTCTGACAGGTTCTTGAAGTTTTAAGGTCCCAGACTCCATTTAGCTCTCTGCTCTATCTCATCCTCATGGACCAAGATGGTTAATGGAGGACCAGCCCTCTTATATGCCTTCCAGGCAGCAATATGGAAAGTTGGTGAAACAGGACATATCTGTCAGTATTAGTTTGCTAGGGCTGCTGTAACAACCTACCACAAACTGAGTGGTTGACTCTTCTGAGGACTATAAGGACAAATCTATTCCATGCCTCTCCCTTTTTTACTGGGAATCTGCTGCCAATTCTTGATGTTCCTTAGTTTTGTAGAAGCATCACGGCATTCTCTGCCTTGTGTGTGTCTCTGGTCAAATTTCCCCTTTTTAGGAGTGCCAGGGTGGTCAGTCGGTTAAGCTTCTGACTTTGGCTCAGGTCATGATCTCATGGTTTGTGGGTTCGAGCCCCACGTCAGGCTCTGTGCTAACAGCTAGCTCAGAGCTTAGAGCCCGTCTTTGGATTCTGTGTCTCCCTCTTTCTCTGACCCTACCGTGCTCAGGTAGTCTCTCTCTCTCTCTCTCTCTCTCTCTCTCTCTCTCTCTCTCAAAAAAAAATTAAAAATTTAAAAATGTTTCCCCTTTTTATAAGGACCACTTATGCTGTATTATGGCCCTCCCTAATGACTTCATCTTAACTAATTATACCTGCAACGGCCCTCTTTCCAAATAAGGTCATAGTCTTAGATATTAAGGATTAGGATTTCAATATATGAACGGTGGTTGGGGGAGGCACAATTTAGTTGCAAACATACTCCCATAAGAAGATTTTAGGGGGGCGCCTGGGTGGCTCAGTCAGTTAAGTGTCCAACTTTGGCTCAGGTCACGATCTCACAGTTCGTGGGTTTGAGCCCTGCATCGGGCTCTATGCAGACTGCTAGCTCAGAGCCTGGAGCTTGCTTCACATTCTGTGTCTCCCTCTCTCTCTGCCCCTTCCCTGCTCACTCTGTCTCTCTCAAAATAAAATAAAGACATAAAAAAAAAATAAGATTTTAGGGAAGTCTCTTTCCTCTATTTGCTTATACTTTTTTGACAGACCTTGGTTTCATGGCCACACCTCTCTACAAGAGATGCTTGGGAAGCTAAGCTTTATCTGGGCACATGGGCATCCCCCAAAATGTCAGTTTTCTGTTATGGAAAAGAAAGGAAAAATGGATGTCAGGCATCAACTAGCAACCTGCCATGCAAGGTATCCTACCATACATTTTTCTGTGTTGCAAAAATATCTGTGTGCCTTTTGGTAGACACTTAAGTGTTGGATTCTTCATCCAGATAGCTTTACCTCTTGCAAAGCACTCGGTAGGAGCCAGGGCTGCCTAGGGCTTCATGCTTTTATCTGTAACCCTCGGAACACCCAGGAAGCAGAGGCGGGCTTCATGTAAGCCGTGGAGCTCCTCCCTAGCACAGGACCCCACTCCTAATTTTGGATTTGAAGCTTTTTCTTTATTTTTTTTTAAATGTTTTTATTTTATTTATTTTTGATACAGAGAGAGACAGAACATGAAAGGGGGAGGGGCAGAGAGTGAAGGAGACACAGAACCGGAAGCAGCTCCAGGCTCTGAGCTAGCTGTCAGCACAGAGCCTGATGCGGGGCTCGAACCCATGAATGTGAGATCCGACCTGAGCCGAAGTCGGAGGCTCAGCCCACTGAGCCACCCAGACGCCCCTGAAGCTTTTTCTCTAAAAGGGTCTCTAAAAATATACAGGCTTCATCCTGAATCTGCTCCTGCCTATAAGGTAAGAGCTATTATCTTCATTTTATAGATGAGGAAGTTGTAACAGAGAGGGCGAGTAGTTCATCCAGAGTCACAAAGTTCACAGTGGAGTGGAGTTTTAAACCAAGGTCTGTCTAGTTCCCAAACTAGGCCATTTCTACAATGGCTTGGCTACCAAGAGATGCCGAAAGCATCCCAGGATGCTTTCTCCATTGTGGATCTTCAGCCAGAGCCCCTTCTGGGTGTGTTTGCATTTCCCAGGAGCTGGTTGCTGGCCTGGCCACTGAGGCTGCTGCTCGGGCAAATCCTCCCGGAGAGAGAAGGAGCCTCTCCTGTGGCAGAAGTACCCGAGCCGGGATCCATGCTGGGGAGCGCGCCTGCAGTGGTTTCCTAGAGGTGCTGTCACAAATTGCCACAAACTAAGTGGCTTAAAACAAGAGAAATGTAGTCTCTCAGAATTCTGCAGGCCAAAGGTCTGGAAACAGTGTCAGCGAGGCCACACTCCCTCCCAAAGCTCTAGGGAATAATCCTGCCTCGCCTCTTTGAGCTTCCGGTGGCCCAGCAGTTCCTGGGCTTGTGGCTGCAGCTCTCTGCTTGCATCTCCACAGGACTCCTCTGTGCCTGTATTTTCTCCTCCCAACTGTATAGGGACACTTTGCACTGGATCAGGGCCCCCTGGGAATCCAGGATGATCTCATCTCAAGATCCTTCATTTCCTTGCATCTGTACAAACCCTTTTGCCAAGTAAGGTCCCATGCACGGGTTCTGGGGTGTAGATTCTCTTCTCAGGGGCCACCATTCAACCCACTACACACTTTACTCCAGACCAGCAGATATCATTTCTAGGACGAGGGGAAGGGGCAGGAAGATGTGGATATCTACACACTGTCCTTTCAGTCTGTTTTCATGCAATGGCAAAAGGGACCATGGTAGAGCTGCAGGGACAATGTTCCTCCCTGTGGGAAAGCACAGATGGACCCAATTGCCCAGGGCCTGCTTCAAGTTAGAGAAACTGAAGGTTCTGTCAAGTGTGGACGTGTGGGTGCCAACCTTCCTTAGTAGAATGGTAAGCCGTGCTGGCATAGTATTCTGTTTACTATCCACTTTAGAAAGGTGCCCCATGAAATGAATTTTAAATTCAGAAGCCCAGTCAGGAGGGACACAAAAAAACAGAAGGGATGTGAGAACCATTCCCAGTCAAGCTGTGCGTTCCATGGCCTCACTTCTTACTGGAAGAGCCGGGTGTTGGCTACAGGTCGTGGCTGATGCCAGATTTGGGAGGTGGGATAAGGAAATGGTTTCAGACCTATACTTGCCACCATGTCCTTCAGCTGATTCGAATTCAGTTTCACCAAGTATTTACTGAGAACATACAGGGCACCAGGTCAGCCTTATTTTCCTCAAACCTCACAACCCACTAGGTATATTACTTCCTCTACTTTCCAGATGAGATGCAGATTTCGAGGGATTAAGGGACTTACCCAAGATCATATCACCGTAGGTGGCACTAAGTGTAGAATGTGTCTTGATGGCTAACTAGGTGCCGGAGCACGAAAGGTGAACATTCCCTCCTGTCTGCTGGCTCCTGTCCTGATGAGGGGGCAGGGATGAGCGCAGACCCATCTCCCACCCACCTGCATTCTGCAGGAGGAGGCATGTAATCAATCAGTATTTCTGCTGCTCTCCAGCACAAGTGGAAGAAACTAGCTAATTAAAGTCTGCGGCATGCCCAGAAGCCTCTGCAGCCACTAGAGTTGTTTCCTGTGCGTTCCCTGTGCCTGATGATACATATTCTTCATGTTTATGTGGCACAGTACACTGTGCTCCATGAGCATGAGGTGTTAGTGAGCCAATTTCCCCATCCACGCCACGCCAGAGCAACTAGGAGGCATCCCTGTTATAATTTATGAGGGACCAGCATGGGCAATCAATAGGTGCCCCACAGGTTATTAAAGAAGAGAAAGATGGCCCAGGAGGCCCTGTTTACTAACAGGCAAATGGTCTCCTGGCAGATTCTGGCATGTGGCCTGTGAGAGATTTACATTTCCTTTTCAGTCCAGGGGCCTTCCCTTTTCATCTCGGGCCTAAACCTGACAATGGGGGGCTGGTGGAAGGCTCAGACTGATTAGTACCCTTCCTTGCACAGTAATCCCAGAGAGGGTACCGGGAGCGAGGAATTGGGGTTCAGAGCAGCCCAAGGCGTTAACACATCCATTTTGTTTCGAAGCCCCAGAGAACAGCTTTCCCAGACAGGGCTGAGGTTTAGGTAGCGGGCAGGAGGTCAGGCCAATGATGCTGAAAGAAATAGCCACCTCAAACCAGGCTGCAGGGAGAGAGTCCTGGTCAGCCTTGTACAGCTCTGGAGAAACTCTCTCATTTGCTTCTGTTGCCTTCTCCCATTGTTTTTGGTCCCCTGATTTCAGAAATCTGTAGTTCTTTTCAGTTTTCATTATTTAACAGTTCTCAAGGAAGAGGGCTGGTTGGATTTAAAAAGTAAAAACAGTAGTGGGGTGCCTGGGTGATTCAGTCGGCTAAGCGACTGACTCTTGATTTCAGCTCAGGTCATGATCTCATGGTTTGTGAGATCAAGCCCTGTGTCTGGCTCTGCACTGACAGCAAGGAGCCTGCTTGGGATTCTCTCTCTCCCCCTCCCCCCTGCCCTTCCCCCATACTCGCTCTTTCTTTCTCTCAAAATACATAAACTTAAAAATAAAATAAAACAATAATAGCATTGGCTTATTTGTGTAAAGGGGAAGGAAGTACCTCCTCTAGTCTACTTTCTGGACGTCAACCTGGTGTAATGTAGCAGTTCTCAAACTTTTTCGTCTTAGGGCTACTTTACACTCTTAAAATTTACGTAGATTATGTCGATCAGTAGAAAATATCTATTGAAATGTTTATTCATCAATTAAAAATAACAAAAATAAATCCATTACATGTTAACATAAATGACATATTTTACCATAATAGAAATGACATAACTATTTTCAATTTTAAAAACTTCCAAAATAAAAAAGAATTAGTAGGAAGAGTAACATTGTATTACATTTTTGCAATTTTTTTAAATGTCTGGATTAATAGAAGGTAAATGGATTCCCATATCTACCTTGTTTTTTAAAAAATGTTTTACATTTATTTATTTTTGAGAGACAGAGCACAAGTTGGGGAGGGCCAGAGAGAGAAGAAAACATAGAATCCAAAGCAGGCTCCAGGCTCTGAGCTGTCAGCACAGAGCCCAATGTGGGGCTCCAACTCACAAACTGTGAGATCATGCATGACCTGAGCTGAAGTCAGACCTGAGCTGAAGTCAGACACGTAACCAACTGAGCCATCCAGGAGCCCCTCCCATATCTACTTTTGTACTCAATGGCTTGCAATATGCTGTTTTGGTTGAAGTATATGAAGAAAGTCTGGGTTTACACAGAGAGTAGCTAGAAAAAGAGAGTATTTAATAGTCTTGAATAATTTTGGATACTCTTTTTGATATTGCATCAAATTGTAGCAAGTTAAAGGTTAGTTGCAATGTGAAATCTGAAAGCGTAACAATTTTGTGTATACTGTTACCTTAAAATCCATTGCTGTATTATGAACTTTGATTGGATCTTTTACCCATGTATGAATTCATAATACCGTGCATTGGTCATTGGAAAATGCCAGTTTATTGAGTTATACAAATATTCCAAATGTTCATAATTTCATTATACAATATAAAATAATCACATTCATTAATATCACCATCCATCTCATTAGAAAAGTCCTCAAATATTAGGAAGCTGTCAAGCTCCCCAGAGGTAGATACAAGTTTTCCAAAACTCTCGTTTTCTCTTGGAAGTTCAAATTTTATCATTGGCAACAAATACCATCAGTTGTTTTCCTCAAAGTGACAGCCTCCCTTTTTTCATCTAGAGAAAGTATCTGCCAAATACCGGGTCTGAAAAAGCACTCTTTGTCATTTAGTCTTTCAAGCAGAGAGAGAGAGAGAGAGATAGAGAGAGAGAGAGAGAGAGACAGAGAGAGAGAGAGAGAGAGAGAAAAGATGCTCCATGAAAAAAAAAAGTCTAGTTCAACTCCAGGTTTTTTGCCCCGGCACATTTCCTAGGGATAACCATCATACCTCAGAATGTGATAAAAGTATGCATACTCCCTATTTTGTTACACAGAATATTTTGAAAAGTGTTGATATTTAAAAAGACTAATCAGGGGCACCTGGGTGCCTCAGTCAGTTGTGCATCCGAGTTTGGCTCAGGTCATGATCTCCCAGCTCACGGGTTCAAGCCCCACAACAGGCTCGCTACTGTCACTGTAGAGCCTGCTTTGGATCTTCTGCCCCTCCCCCGCTTATGTTCTCTCAAAAATAAATAAAACATTTAAATAAATAAACAAACAAACAAAGAGTAATCATTTTTACCACTTCATCAAGGACATCCTTAAGTGAAACTAGCATTTGTGGTTTTTTTTTTTCTTAATGTTTATTTTTGAGAGAGAGAGAGACACACACACACACAGAGTGTGAGCAGGGGAAAGAAAGAAAAAGAGAGAGGAAGACACAGAATCTGAAGCAGGCTCCAGGCTCCAAACTGTTAGCACAGAGTTCACTGCGGGGTTCCAACCCACAAACTGTGTGAGATCATGACCTGGGCCAAAGTCAAAGCCACTTAACCAACAGAGCCACCCAGGCGCCCTCTGGCATTTGTTTTTAAAGCAAGTGTGTGGCAGTGATGACTAGTACACCTTGATGCCTGCCTCAGTTCCTGCTCAGAAGCTGGTTTTGCCCACCGTTGCTTTTGTACCTTCAGTGCAAAAGTTAACATAGTGTTAGTATGAAAATACAATACGGTGCACAGTCATAGTATTAGTATGAAAATCTTTTTTAAAAATATTTGTGCATTTTTTGAGAGAGAGAGAGAGAGAGCATGCAGGTGCACGCACAAGCATGAGCAAGGGAGGGGCAGAGAGAGAGGGAGACACAGAATTCAAACAGGCTCCAGACTCTGAGCTGTCAGCATAGAGCCCAATGTGTGGTTCGAACCCTTGAACCCAAGATCATGATCTGAGCCGAAGTCTGACAGCCAACCCACTGAACCACCCATGTACTCTGAAAATCTTTTCTTTTAATGTTTATTTTTTAGAGAGAGAGAGAGAGAGAGAGAGAGAGAGAGAGAAAGTGCGAGGGGGGAGGGGCAGAAAGAGAGGGAGACAGAGGCTTTGGGCCGCCCAGGTGCCCCCATGAGAATCATTTTAACTTCATGGTCCCTCAGAAGTGTTGCAGGGATCCCAGGAGTCTCTGGACCCTCTTTGAGAACAGCAGGTACGGTAGAGGGAACCAATGACTGAATGTCAGAGACTTCCTATTCCCGCTTTGCCTAGGGCTAGCTCTGTCTTCAGCAAGTCATTTTCCTCAGGTGTCTCAGGTTCTGTATTTGTAACATTAAGCAGATCTGATTAAATAATCTCTATCATGTCACTGTCATTTTCGGAGCACTGTGGACACGGAACAACCTCTGTCATTCACTTCTCATCGTTATTACTGCCTGTTTGTTCCTCACACACTTGCTCCTCCTGGTGCGCCGCTGTCAGGACACACGGGCACAAGCTCGCTTCCCCTCCTTTTCCAAACGAGAGGACCACGGCTCTCCCATGGAGCGGGCGTTTATTATAGAGGATGAACTGAGGACTTGCCCTCAGCTATTGGGGAGAAACACGGTCGTCAGAGATCAGCTACTTGAATGCTGCACCCTTTGTCACACATGATTCTGGAAGGGGCCTTTTCACCTCGTCAATAGGAGGGCTCTTCACCACGAAATCCAGCCCAGGAAAATAGGGACCAATCCACAGCAGTAAGAGAAATATGCAGTTTTATAAAGACAGAGTAAAACCTAGGCATAACTCGTAGTTTCCCCCACCTTTGTAAAGCTTTGGGATAAATACTTGAGCCCTTTAATAAAATACTGCCCTCTCAAAGCTCAGTGTGTATTTGGTCTGGGGAGGACGGGTGAGTCAGTGCGGCAGAAGCTCTTAAAGCTGACCTCCTCCTGACCAAGCCGCCAGGGTAACGCGGAGGCTCTCTGCTTCCTCTATAAAACCCAGTGTGCCCCCAGCATGCCAGATGCCCGACTGGTAGAGGTACCTCAAGTGCTTCTGTTCCCACAAACTGAGCTAAGTGCTCCCAATGGGTCAGTGGCTGGCATTTGTTCCCACAGTTCTGGCTGTTGTCCCTGCAATTCTGATTATGTAACTTAATTATCGTGAAAACCAATGAAATGTGAATACAACGAAGGAGTTCTTGGGGAGCTTGGGTGGCTCAGTCAGTTGAGCATTCATCTCTTGACTTCGGCTCAGGTCATGATCCCGGGGTTGTGGGATGGAGCCCATGTTGGGCTCTGCACAGAACCTGCTTGGGACTTTCTCTCTCTCTGTCTGTCTGTCTCTCTCCCTCCCTCCTTCTGCTCCTTTCCCCTGCTTGTGCACTCTCTCTCTCTCTCTAAAAAAATTTTTAATTAAAAAAAGAGTTCTTGTTCCTATGAAAACATTTTACGTTTTGAAAAAGCTTGATAAGGACAAGTCACACTAAAATCCTATTGAACTCGTATGGGAAGGACATTTGAGAAACACTGGGGGAAAAACCATAAACATCTTAGGATGATTCTGTACACCGATTGTCTTGTGTCTTTAAGTTCTTCCTTTACTTTAAAGAAACCTGAACTGGAACTTACCAAAGATTCCAAAAAATGTAAACTCCACAAGCGAGACTTTGTGTTGTTCACTGCTATATCCCCAGCACCTCGAAGATGCCGGGTGCATAGAAGGAACACAGTAAGTATATATAGGATAAGTGGATTTTTAGTATAGTTAACACAAAAAGATAAAACAACTCCAACTAATAGAAACCTGCACCAAGAAAATGCCTTGATCCTACTTAAAAAAAAAATGGTGCCTGAATAGACCTGTATATGTTTTAAGTTAAAATAAGACATTTAAGGTATGTTTCTCATGTTATTCCTTTAAATAACAGTTTATTTAAAATTTTTTAAAATGTTTATTTACTTTTGAAAGAGAAAGACCGAGCACAAGTCGGGGAGGGGTAGTGAAAGGGGGAGACACAGAATCCGAAGCAGGCTCCAGGCTCTGAGCTGTCAGCACAGAGCCCAATGCAGGGCTCAAACCCACAGACCATGAGATCATGACCTGAGCCAAAGTCAGATGCTTAACCGACTGAGTCACCCAGGCACCCCTAAATAATGTTTTAAATTAATGGACCATCTTCTGTTTTCATCATGGTAGAGATGAGGGCTTTGCCTGTATTTAGAAGTAGAGAAGTGCCTTAGCTACCCAGTAGGTACTGCCCTCCTAGGGCGCAGCACTAGACCAGATCAGGAGACCTTAATGCCGACTCCCCTGAACTCCCTTCTCCAGAAGGTAACTAGAAACATCTGCTCCAGTTCAGGAAGGAGAAGACCTGATAGGAGGCAGACTGCATCCCTGGATGGGAATCGGGCCAGTAGACACAGACCAGAATGAGAGGCTATCGCTTTGAACCTTCCCTGACTCGGCAAGCTATAGTGAACATGAATCATGGTAACAACTGCCTCCCCCATTTCAGACCATATTTGAGACTCTTTAGAGTTAGACTCAGAGGATCTGGATTCAAATTTCTGTATATTAACTTTGTGGCCTTGAACTAGTTAGCATGCTTCTCTAAGCTAGAACTTCCCAATGGGTGGGCAAGGAATGGGTTTACAGGGATGCTGATATATTGCTCTTCTCACTGCTTGCAATGGGCAGGTAAGGCCGAGGGCAGCCAAGATCTCTGAGCTTGTCACCTCTGATGCCAGCAGCCTCATTCCTTTTCCGTGGTGAGGCATTGATATGGGTACAGACACATAGATTGATATATATATATATTTTTTTTTTTTCAACTTCCTGTGGGTATCACAATGTGGAATGGGTTGGAAGCACTAATAGTTGCAGCCTTAGCTCCCCAGCTAATACATCCAGTCCTGCCCTTGTCAGCAGGCTGTTATAAGGATCACATGAGAATAGGTGTGAAATGCTTCGAGAGCCACCGAGAGTCATACCAACAGCAGGCATCATGACAGACAGAAGCACAAGGAGAGTTTGAATCCATGTCACCAGATCTAGTTTCCCCACCAGATTCTTGAATCAACAGGGAAATAAGAAAAAGAAAATTAACAGTTGGCATATCAAACTCGAACCATTACCTTTATTTCTGATAAATCTGTATTAGCAAGTGTTACTATAGGCAAGCAAGCATCCTAACACTGAACTCCAACATCAGGCCAATTTACCCAGCCAGGCACAGGCAACGCTGGGAACCACATTCCTCCCTGGCAGGGGAAACCTTTTCCCTAGAAACGCAGAGCAGAAAACACATTCCCAGGGGGCAACTTACTCCCAAAAGAAAGAGAAGAGGTGGGGACTGGCGCATGCATGTCATAGTTCTTCTTCCAACTTGCTAATCAGCGATGTCATTCCACCTCCCCTGGGAAAGAACATGTGAAGGGATGGAGGGAGGGCAGGGGCGTGGCACTAAAAGAGCTCCTCCCACATGGAAAAGTGCACGCCCAAAGCACCCTCTTGAGATATAAGAAGAGACTATGGTCTGCTTTGTCTGCTGTTTCCTGGAAAACATGGTTGGAGGCACTGGACCAGTACCCCATCACCAGCTTCCCGGGTACAGAGAATCAGGAAGTGGGCACCCATTTTTGCCTAGGCAGATCTTGGAGGAGTAGTCTGGCCCCACAGGTGGTTTCCTAATTCCTGTTGGATCCTTTCTGTTTGTAAAGACTGTTTATTTGAGTAATTTTTTAATAGTTAAGATAGCTAAGCTGTAAACTCATAAAAGCAGGGACTTGATAACATCACTCACCTGTGTACCTGCAGTTGCCCAGCCCATTCTAGATGCCCGGCAAAGACTAATAGATTCAGGAAAGAATGAAGGAATGGGTGATACAGCACAAGAGAAAGTACTGAGTACATGTTTTAGATGGGACAGTTTGACATTCACCTGCCCTGTTCACCTTGACCTATAACCTCTTTTTGTATTACTTTCAGCCACGATCAGCCATTACGCCCACTTGCATGTCATCAGTAGCTTCTGCTAATATTGGAAATCCTTTGAGTACTTCTCACCTATGAAAATGAACTCCTATAATAACAAACAAAAAGCTAATTTGGAGGAGAGAGAGACTTTTCAAAATTCTTTAAGCCAGCATGAGATTTTTTTAGGCACTTCACCTGGTGAGCTCCCAGTCCAATGCATGGCAGTGAATCTGTGTACGTGATAAAACCTCTCAATGTAAATGGCAGGGACACCATTAATATCCAAGTATGGGACTGGGATCCTTATCATACAGTACAGGATAAATGGTCCCTAAGTACTTGTTATGTGCTGAATTGTATCCCCTGAATTCATAAGTCAGAGTCCTGACCTCAATGTACAAATTACCTCAGACATCTGAGTTACTTCAAAAAAGTAATGGTATTTGGAGATAAGTTTATAAGAAGATGGTTAAGGTAAAATAAGGCCATTAGGATGAGCTCTCATATAATCTGGGGTCCTTAGAAGAGGAAATTTGGACACAGACATCAGACATGTACACTCGCAGAAGACATGTGAGGACACAGCAGGAAGGTGCCACCTGGAGGACAAGGAGAGAGGTCTCAGGAAAAACCAAATCAGTCCATGTCTTGACCTTGGCCTTCTACCTCCAGAACTGTGAGAAAATAAATTTCTGTTGTTTAAGCCACCCAGTCAGTGGTATTTCATTATAGTAGCCCTAGTAAATTCATACGACACTTGCTGCAGATTTCTTCGTTGTGGCATTATGACAAGGATGTTTTTGTGCAACACGTCCACGTCCTCACTGGGCACTGTGTAATGTGGATTGCATAAGAAAGCACAACTAGGGGCGCCTGGGTGGTTCAGTCGGGTAAGCGTTGGGCTTTGTCTCAGGTCATGATCTTGTGGTTCATGAGAACCACGTTGGACTCTGTGCAGACAGCTCAGAGCCTGGAGCCTGCCTCGGATTCTGTGTCTCCCTCTCTCTCTGCCCCTCCTGCTCTCGTGCTCTCTTTCTCTCTCAAAAATAAACACTAAAAAAATTTTTTTTTAAAGAAAGCACAACTGACAGATAACATGAGATCAGGTTTTACTAGAAGGAAGCAATTGGCAAGACTTTAGAAGTCTCAGGAAATTAGACACTCCTTGATACCTTTACCTAATTTTCTTACCCCTAAATATTATTCTTTTAGAAGTTTCTTTTTCTCTTCTCTCACCGTGTCACCTGCCTTCCACTCTCCCGTGTTAACCACATGCCTACTGCCACCCACATCCATTTGCTCTCCAGCTGAACCTGACATTCATTTCTGCCTTTGAGGCATAAAAAATGAAACAGCTGTATTTTTGTTTGTTTTTTTTTGTTAAGGCTTCAAGCAGATTTCCCCAACTGAAAGTTGGGAGCAAATGTAAAAACCTGTTGGTGAGGGTAAGATTTTCAACTTGGCCTCAACTCCAGGAATATGGATCCAGAAATGCAGCCAGTCCTTTAGAGGTATCAAGAGGGATTTCTATTCTGCCAGAAAAGCACCCTCAAGGCTTGGTTGGGAATCTATAACCCAGTGTCCTTGATTGGGACACTGTTTGGGACAGACCACCCATCTGGGAGGAGCCCTGAGGACGGCTCCCATGACTGTCAGTGGGAACCTGTCTTGGCTTCCTCCCATAACTCAGGGGACAGCTCTGCAAGACCTAGAGTAAGGCACTTCCCTCCTCTGGATCCGAACTATAAAAATTTCTGTTTCCTGGATGGAATTAGTCACTTTCCATTATTTTTAACTGTGGAAAGAACTTCACTCAGGCAAACTCTTGTATATAAGTTTATATTAAAGACAAACAAATGTATTGCTGGCCTAGTTCAAGGCCGGGGCCGTGGGGAGAGCCCCACCTGCTCTCGCTTTGCCCAATACCTCCTCTGCTTCCTCCTTCAGGCCACCGCCGAGGACTCTCAAGGGATCTCCTTGGCAGAAACATAGTGAAAATTGCCAGATGTGATTGTCTCTAGGGCCAGTGTGCAGGGAAATGTTTAATAATAGTCTGGGGAGTGGGGAGTGCTGATTTGCAGTGTTTG
Organism: Suricata suricatta; assembly: GCF_006229205.1. Classification (NCBI taxonomy): domain Eukaryota; kingdom Metazoa; phylum Chordata; class Mammalia; order Carnivora; family Herpestidae; genus Suricata; species Suricata suricatta. Next base: position 34,292,487 of record NC_043708.1, read on the forward strand.
CTGATTTCTGTGGTGTAAATACTACCTCCAAGGCTACACTCAAGCCACCAATGTCATGTCATTGAATGCAGAGTTGGGCGTGCAGTAGCATACCATGTGGGAAAGTAATTATGAAGCAATGAGTTTTGAGTATTTATTACTTTTTCTTTTTAATATAATCTATTCAACTGTAAGTTTATATGATGTAATTTTTTACAACGGCTGTGTTAGAAATTGGCTTGCAAAATTCTGGAAAATTTAACAATCGGTTCTTACAAGTTAGTATGAGCCAGCCCCAGGATACCACTATCTAGAATCTTTTTAGTGCCAACATTCTAAATCTTTATACCAAAGCATAAGCCGTTTAAAGCTGGGAAGGGCTAAGTGGAATAATCCTAGGGATTTTGGAAGTGTGCTCAGGATGGGGGCAGGGAAACATGTTTTCAGTGTAATATCCAGCAGAGCACACAGAACCAAAAAATAGGCAACCAGTGAATGATTCAATGACCCAATGGGGCAATGAACCAACCCCATATTGTGGAGACTTTGTACTTTGAGTTATTTTTTTCAACCAGTCACGGGGTGGGTTTTTATACTCATCCGATCACATTATGTCATCCAGCCTTCCCTGGGACAGGTGGCACCAACATGGCCAAGAGGTATCAGCAGTGCACTAAGTTAATGGGGTCTTGGAGAGCCTACAAGAGGGATGTCATCTGATACACAAACTCGCCACAGCTGACAATCCAAGCAAGTCCAGAGGCCTGCCTGCATTCTACCTAGACTTCCAGGTAGCATGATTCCCCATGGGTGGGTATGATCTTATTGTAAGTATCTTGTATCTCCTCCTGGTTACTGTTTCTCTGCAGATGATTCTGAATTCATACTTTGGTCCTTCAGTTCTTCCCAGAGTCTTCCTAGGGGCTGTTGGATATTCAATAGCCAAGGAATTAAGAGCCTGGATTCTGAGCCAGATTCCTTGGAACCAAAATTCTAGTTTTGTCACTTAGGAATTATGTGACCTTGGGCAAACTGCTTAACTTCTCTGTATTTCAATGTCATCCTAGATAAAATGTGGATGATAATAGTACCTACTTTAAAGCATTATTGGGAAGATCAAATGAGTTTCATTTAAAGCACTCAGAACAAGGCTTGACATAGAATATGCTCTTTAAATGTTACCTATTATTATATTATGATTATATATAATATATAATGTGTGCACTTATATATAATTATTACATATAATAATATATGCACTAAATGAATGAATGCAGGTGAACAAATGCATGGGAAAGAATGGCCTGGATGGATGTGCAGTGCGATTTTTCTGGAAAACAAATGCCAAGTATACATAATAAATAATAGCTGTAACCTTAGCTAGCATTTACTGTGTGTTTAAAATGCATTTTATAAGCATTATTTCATTAATTCCTCATAAAAATTCTAATAGGAAGGAACTGCCTTTAGCTGTATTATACAGATAAGAAAACCCAGACCTGTTGAAGGCAAGAAACTTTTGCAAGATCGTGTAGTTTGTTAGTGACTCAACTCCACATCTTTTGACTCCAGAGCTTGAGCTTCTAACCACTTAACCCATCAGCCAGCTCCTAACCTGATGACATCCCTCCTCTGTACTGTCCCCCACCCCTGCCTTTCTTCCCACCCTTCCCTTCCATGTCTTCACTGATCCCTTCAGGTCTATCCAAGACTTGCATGCTTTCTGAAGATTTCCCAGACTGTTGCCCTTAATATGATGCTGCCAGTACTTTCATATACTGTGTGCCCATCACTCTCTCTCCTGCCCTTGGCTGTTTTCTCTCTCTCTGAATGTGTCACACAAATGGAGACTTTGTGTGGAGATTTTGCAAGACCTAGGTTAAATTCATGCCCAAGCTAAGACATTGCCCCAAGCTCCATGACACAGCCAATTCTTGATGAATGCTGCCCTGTGTATGCATCATGGCTCCCCAGAAACTGCAATCTGCTGTTAGCCTTCACATCAGGGGCTGTAAAATGGGAACAATGGGAAGTTTAGCTGGCTAGATCAAGCCCTCTCTAACCAAGCACCCTTAACCTCTTTCAGTCACAGGCTCAATGGTTCAGAGAGAAGAATGGAGAGCCGAAGTCAGCTGTTTCTATGGAAGAGATGATCCAGCCTCTACCCTCAAGGTGCCTGCCTACTGCATGTTCACAGATGCAAAACCCCTTTAAGAGCATCTACAGAACAACTCAGATGAGAATGCAAATGTAGTTCAGAGCACAAAGAAGTGCCGAGGGGAACAGGGAGTTCAAAGAGGCTCCGAATGCAGTAGCACCCTTCAGGGAAAGTTTCCTAGAGATAGTGAGCAGATTTTATAAAAATTAAAAATCATACTCTCTTGGTACAAATGCAGTACATGTCCATGACAAACAAATCAGAAAATACAGACAAGTAAAGAAAGGAAGTTCTAAAAACCCACCTAACAATCTCGCCCACCCAAAGACAACTTCTATTAACATCCTCAACACCTTGACAACCAGATTTTACATGAGGCAATGTGCAGAACAGAAGCACAGGTTGTGTGTGTGTGTGTGTGTGTGTGTGTGTGTGTGTGTGTGTGGCTGTGGCTGTGGCTGAGGGGTGGAGGGGGAGCAGAGACAGTCTTGGCATTTTAGTCTATCCTGGGGAGTAAGTGATGAGAAATTTATCTGATAGGCTTGGGAAGTAGAGGGTTGAATGAGAGGACTAACAGATCTCTCAGACCAGGCAGAGATTTGATGCAGGCAGCAGCACCAAGGAGCCTAGCTGAGTAGTGATCCAATTAAAATAATCATAGTAGCAATAGCAGTGAACATGTGTCAAGTGCTTCCCATGTGCATGGCATTGTGCTAAAGACTTTACATTCCATCATCTTATGTAATCCTCACAACCATGCTATGAAGTGGATAGTCTCATCTATATTTTATTGTGGGTAAGGGGTTTGCCCAAATTCACCAACCCATATACCAGGGTTTCTTAGATGGTGTACTCTATAGGTCACCTGCATCAATATTCCCTGAGGTGTTTGTTAGACCAATCAAGACAATAGGAGTCAGAAAACCTCAGACCTGTTGACTCCATGGTTTGATTGAAGGTCATCTTCAGGCTGAAATGCTTCTGAAAGTCACCAATGAGCATGCCCAGAAGATACCAGTAAACTGAGAAATGTCCAGGGTGGTCTCCTGAGTAATCCACAGTCCCATTTCCTTCTAAAAATGCTCTGAGGATGACAGTGAGAAGAAGCACGGACCCAGCCCAACATCAGAGTCCTGTGGGCTCCACATGCCTTTCTTCTCCTTGGATTAATGATCTTGCAGCCACAAAGCTTGGAGAGAGCCTTCTACAGGAGGTGTGCTGCCCTCAAAGGCAGTCACAGATAGTGTAGGTCAATCATTCAAGGCACCAGAGGGGGAAGTCAGGATGAGGGGGTAAAAAATGGATTGGGAGATTAGGATGACAAGGGAAGGCTGGGAACAAAGAGCCCACACCCTGATGTTGTCCTTTATGTCTTCACCTGATCTTAGCAAGTCCCCCGGTCTTCTAACATCAGGGCTCTTATCTATAAAATAGGGAGTTGTCCCTAATGGTCTCAAAGGTCCTTTCAGCTAGGTGGGAATATACTGTCTAAGACCAGCATGTACTTCTGCTGCCCTTGTTTACCTGGGGGCAAGTCCAGAAGCCCAGGAGTCTTGTGGCCACATGGAGGGCTGTGGCAGACACCCACTGATGGGGACCACAAGGGCCATAAGAAAGGTGACCTTCACCAAGGAGGCTGGGGAAGACCAGGAGTGGCTCCAGCTCTGGGCGAGATGCCAGGGCCTCCCTATCTGTTGAACAGTTTAAAGACCTTTCATGCACATTATACCATTTGGTCCTTTCCACTCCCTCATAGGTTGGCATTTATTGTAGCTCCATGTGTGACCATAGGCAAAGACAGAGAGAATGCTATGGGAACAAAAATGTATTTTCAAGAACACCCAGGGACAAGGTAGAAAAGTGGCAGTGGGAAGAAGCACCTGGTTACCAAGCTTTCAATTCCAGACTGTGAGGCAGGTTTTGCAAGTTACCAAGAAAGTTTCCCCAGTGGTGCTCAGGATCCACCTCTTTCTCTTTGTCCTGCTCTCATTGATTGGCTGGCTGCCACTCAGCATGGAGCCAGCCCTCTATTGGGCTGAGTTCTCTCCTGTCACCTCTGAGGTACCTGTGACAGTGTAATTGTCATATTAATAAATTTGCTGTATTTTTCCATTGCCTTCTCTTTACAAGCAGGCACTGCTAGTCAGGCTTTTTGTTTTTCCTTGCCTTAGGAATTCTTGCAGGACTGAAAGCGGAAGCTGCTTGAAGCTAATAGATCTTCCTGTCTTTGGTAAAAAGCCCTGGCTCGTTTATGAGATGATGCAGACACCCTGAGGGAGAAGGGGAGTGGAAGCAGGAGGGCTTTGAAGGACAAGGAAAGAGAAAGCAGTGTGCTCAGAGACCAGAGAGTTAGAAAACAACTCTGATTACGAGAACAGAGCCCATCAGAGCCTTGGGTAAGGGCCAGACCTCAGGGGATGCAAGGCCTTAGGCATTGGATTTCCAGCCTGAACAAAGATCCCTGGGCCCTAAAGTATGACTCAGAAACACTAAAGTCACCAAACTGGATGAAACATGAGGCACCAAAGTGTGGACTATTGGCTGATCAGTGAGTGAGATGCCTCTATACTTTTGCCCAATTAGGCACAACTTTTCAAGGGGTTGAGCTCTCAGAATGACCGATTAATTTTCTACCCACTGAACAGGATTGGGAGTTCAGAATCAGATTTACTTTGATTAGAGGGAAAAAAGCAAAAGAATGCAATATTCCTGGCTCAGCTGGGTCGTATAGTAAGAGTCACACCTGACATGGATAGAAGCATGAATGACCCCACTGTACTGGTGCCACTAGTCTGTGAAGATACCAGTTACATCTTCTTAATATGCAAATCTTATTAGCTCTAAGCTCTCCTCAGCTAATGTAAGAATTCCAGTCCAGTTCTTGGACTATTGTTCAGGATGTGTTAGCCACAAGTAACAGAAAACCCAGATTCAAACATATAAGGAAATATATCATTTCACTAAAGGGAATTCCAGAAGTGGTGGGCCCCAGTGGAGCACACTGAGAGCTCAGGGTATTAGAGACCCAGGTTGTCTTCAACTCTCTGCTTTCCTGTCCTCAAGATGTTGGCTTTGTCCTCCAGCTGGTCCCCTTTGTGGTAATAAGATGTCTTCACCAGATACAATAATATCTAGAGGAAGAAAAGGACACTCTTCCTGTATCTGCTTCTTAGAAGCACAAAAACTTTCCAAAAGTGCCCTGTAGAATTTCGTTCATATCTCACTGGCCAGCCTGGGTACATGTCTACTCTTCAACCTATTTCTGGCAAGGAGAATTGAGTCACTGGCTTGACAGGAAGCTGAAGAGTCCATCACAACACTGATACTTTCCATCTCTCAAATGCAGGCTTGCTCACTATAAGGTCACACAGACACCTCCCCTTCCCATGGTTGGGTTTGGATCTTTCTTCATTTATGTCAAATGCTTTCTCAGGGACCCTAGCATTTCCTATAGAGTAGAAAGCGCTCAGACTTACTTATCTAATTCTGAATCCAAAATGCAAATGCTGCTCAAGCTTTCTTTCCCTTGGAACGCTTTGGTAGAAACAGGTCCTTAGAGGAAGTAGGGAGCTGGGGGACCCATATTCCTTTTGCCAGACAAATCCAACTTCAGCTCTGGCCTAGCCAAGACCTCCATTGTGTGGTTGTGTCCAGCTTATGCCCCGGACCTCATCTTGTCTTCTGGTCCCAAGGGAGTCAAGTTGGGCCACCGGCAAAGCATGCTTCACAAGCCATGGCAGCCACATTGGGAAAAGTCTAGTGGTGCTACTTTTCTCAGAAGGAGGCTGTGTACATGGCATTATAATCTCCCCTTCAGTTTATTCACAACATTGATATTAACCCCATTTTACATTAGAGGAAAGAGGTAACAGAGTGGTAAGTAGCAGGCTTAAGGTCACTTAGCTAGTTAGGCAGCAGAGCCCAGAACATTTTTCTATAAGTATCTTTGTAGACAATGCCTAGAAATATAATTGTTGGTTCAGAGTATGTGCATGAGCTTCTCTATGAGAAACTAACTGCCAACTGTTTTTTAAAATAGTGTATGAGTGTTCCAGTTGCTCCACATCCTCATCAACATTTGATATTGTATTTTATTTTTAGCATTCTAGTGGGTGTATATTTGTTTTAATTTGTATTTCCCTGCTAACTAGAGACAGCAAGCCCTTTTGGACGTGCTTACTAGCCATTTGTATATCTTCTTGTATGAAGTGTCTGCCCATTCTCTTTAATTGGGTTACTGTTCTTTTTGTTAAGTTGCAGAAATGCTTTATATTTTATTGATAACATTCTCTGTTTTGCAAATACTTTTTTCCAGTCTGTGGTCTGCCTATTCATTTTTCTCAAGGGTACAGAAATTTTTAATTTTGTTGTGAATTAATAGGTTGATATTTTTCTTTTGTAGCTATTGTTTTCTATAAGCTGTCCAAAAACACCTTTTACTACTCAGAGATTGTGAAGATATTCTCCTAGTTATCTTTCTAGAAGCTTTATGGTTTATCTTTTACATTTAGGTCTGTGATTCTTCTTAAATTAATATTTGTGTATTGTGTGAAGTGCTGCTCAGAGTTCATGGTTTTTTTAATGTTTGTTTATTTTTGAAACTGAGACAGAGTGCAAGTGGGGGAGGGGCAGAGAGGGAGAAGGAGACACAGAATCTGAAGCAGATTCTGAGCTGTCAGCACAGAGCCTGACATGAGGCTCGAACCCACGAGCTGTCAGGTCATGACCTAAGCTGAAGTTGTGCTCTTAACCGACAGCCACTCAGGTGCCAAAAGTTCATGTTTTTAGTATGGAAATCCAGCTGTTCCAGCATCATCTGTTGAAAAGCCCATTATTGTCCCATAGAAGTGAATTGGCCATGCTGTCAAAAGTTACTTAGCCATAAAAATATAGGTCTTTTTCTAGACCTTCTTTCAGTTTTTTGTATATAACTATCCTTACCTCAATACCCTAGCCCCTCAATTACTGTAGCTTTAGAGTAAGTTTTGAACACAGCTTGAGTTCCCTCATTTTGTCCTTCTTTTCCAGTATTGTTTTGGTTATTCTAGATGCTTTGCTTTCATATACACTTTAGAACTGGTTTACACACGCACACACACACACACACATACACTCACTCACTCACTCACCTACTAGGACTTTGGGATTTTACTAAGCTAGGTAGGTATAAAAGGAAAAACCCAATTCTTCCCTACTATGTCTTTCTTCCCTGTGAGTCTATTTTACAAGAACACTTCACATCTGACACTTCTGGTCACCAAATGTGTGGGATTTTTTTGCTGCCACAATAACAAGCAAGTCTTGGATACCAGCTGAATATCCTACAGTTTAACTCAATTCTGACACTACCTACCTGGAGATAACGGCCGGTTAGGGCTCAGTCCCACAAGACTGCCCCACTCCTTTAGATGCCAGTTAAAACCTGTGCTTCTGAGCGACCACTATGAATCAGAGCTTCCAAAGACCTCCTTCAGGTTTGATTCATTTGCTAAAGTGGCTCATAGAACTCAGGGAAACACTTACTTACATTTACCAGGTTATTAAAGGAGACAGATGAACGTCCAATGAAGAGATGCTTAGCACAAGATCTGAGAGGGTCCTGAGGGCAGGAGCTTCTGTCTCTGTGGAGTTGGGATGTGTCACCCTCCTGGCATGGAGGTGTTGGCCAGCCCAGAAGCTCTTCAAACTCCATAGTATTGGAATTTTATGGAGGCTTCCTCACATAGGCATAGCCTGTCTCCCCTCTCCAGAGGACAAGGGATAGGGCTGAAAATCCAAGCGTCTAATCAGGGCTTGGTCTTTCCGGTGACCCCCGCTCAGGAGACCACCCAGAATTGCCTCATCAGAATAGACGATGCTCCTAGTTTTCTAATCACTTAGGAAGTTACAAGGGTTTTAGGAGCTCCATGCCAGGAAGCAGGATGAACTCCCAATACATATTTCTTATTATAAATCACAACAACATGCTTCCACTTCAGTATGCTTCTCTGCTTGTGTACCACTCCTCTCCAGCTTCTTTCCTGTCACAAAAGAGAAAAATTTCTCCACATTTTGAGGGCTAACTCCTCTGCCAAATTTTTATTTCATCTCATTCTGGCTTCTCTGTCCTTTCTCCAACATTTCAAAATTTCAAACCCTCCTTCACCAGTGGCTCCTCCTCTGTCTTCAAACTTTCCTCTCTGTATATGTGTGTGTGGCTGTGTGTGTATGTGTGAGTGTGAGTGTGTGTGTTCTTTTTAATCTTGAGTTAAGTTCAGGGGTGCCTGGGTGACTCAGTTGGTTAAGCATCCGACTCTTGATTTCAGGTCAGGTCATGATCTCATGGCTTGGGAGTTCAAGCACCCACTGGGCTCCATGCTGAGCCCGCTTGGTATTCTCTCTTTCTCTTCTCTCTCCCCACCTTTCTCTGCCCCTCCCCACTCATGCTCATGCTCTCTCTCCTTCAAAAATAAACAAACTTCAAAAAAAAATTTAAATCTTGAATTAAATTCAAACAAGCTTTAGTACCCATTCCACCCCTGTTTTCCCCTTCCAGGATTCTCTCTGGTCACATATAACTGCTGCCTTCCCTTCTCTCATGTCTGCTCATTTCTTTAATCCTTGTAGTAGAGGGTCCACCTTCTAGCAGTTTCCAGAACTTCTCAATTACGAATTCCAATCTACCAGACCCAGTGCTTCATCCGTCTTCAGGTTCTCCTTTCTGTGGTGCTGTGCTCTGGTGACTTTCTCTATCTCCTTGGTGGTCCTCCCTCTTTCTGTGACTGCTTCTCCTTACTTTATAGCCATTCCTACCATTGTTTGGTGGCTTCAAGAGAGACTAGAAGCCATCAGACAAGTACCCCAACTTCCCACCTGCAAATCTGAAAAACCATCATTTTCCTGGTCAAAACGGAACATTTGTCTCTTCCTTGACTCATAGCAGTTGCTCCAACTTGAAGGAAATCCCATCTTTTCCCACCTTCTCAGGGACTGCTCTCTAACAATTTGCTTCACTTGTTCTTGAATCTTAAACCTCTTCTCTGCTGTTCTTTCTCAACATCACCAAAACACTGTCTCCATTTCTTTTTTTGAAAATAGCCTTATTTTCACTTCCTCTTATATGTAGTTTACAGTGAAACTTTCTAAAAGAGTTGTGTGCACCCACTGTCTTCTCTTACATCCTTTCTGGTCACTCCTCAGTCCTCTAAAATGAGACCTTTGTTTCCAATGTGTCAGTAAAAAACTTCACCCATGTTACCAATGATCTCTTTGTTGTGAAAATCTCTTGGACCTTTGTGGCCCCTTCACTTATTCTTGGCAGCATTGACATTGTTCATCACTTCTTCCTCATGCATCCCCTTCCCATGATGGCTTCCTCTCTGCACCATGGACAAGTCTCTCCTTTGGGTTCTGTCCTAGCTTCCTTCTTTTCTCACTTTCCCTCAGTGATCTCACCTATCCTTCACTCCACAACTATTTATTTTTAAATTATTTTTCATTTTATTTATTTAAGATACAGAGAGCATGCACACAAGAAAGAAAGGCAGAGAGTGAGAGAAAGAAAAATTTAAGCAGGCTCCACACTCAGGTCATTTCATGACCCTGGGATCATGACTGAGCCAAAACCAAGAGTCAGACACTCAACCAACTGAGCCACCCAGGCACCCCCACAAGTATTTATTGAGTGCCCACTGTAAGTCAGGCACTGATCTAAGCCCTGAAGATATACAAGTGCCTGCTCTCATGGACTTGACAATGGTGTCAGTTCCATCTGGATACTGATGACATATAAATTGGCCTGTAGCCCAGATATCTCTCTTTTGTCTAGTTGGTCTGCTTGGCTATTCTACATACACCTCACATTCAGTATCTCCAAAGCTAAAATTTCATCCTCAGCCTACCTCCAGACCAGTTCCTCCTCCTGTCTCAGTTACACAAGCCACAAAGTGCTCATTGTCTTTGTTCACCATTGTTGATTCTTCACTTTCCTTCCCCTCCTAATATAATTTATAACCAAGTGCTATCAATATTATACTTTCTAATCTTCTGAGGTGCCTCTGGAATCCATTTACTGCTCTCAGTGCTCAACACCATTGCTCTAGTTTAGGCCAACATCCCCACCCCTTTGATTCCCAGCAGGTCCCTCTAGTCTTGATCATTTCCTCACCCCACCCCATCTTCAACCCATTGTCTGTACTGTGGCCAGAGTCATTTTCTAATATAACTCTGATCACAGACCTCCCTGCTTAAAATTCCTCGTTGCCTTTAAAATAGAAGCTGACCCCTTCAACACAACCCAGAGATCTTCTGCCTCTCCTGCCTCTCTATCCCATCTTTTCCTCCTACCCTCCTCAGTCTCAACTCTCCTGCCACACAGATTTTCTCTCCCAGTGCTTGGGTGTGCCAGGCTCCGTCATACCTCCTAGACTTCAGAAGTGCACTACCACTAGCCTGAAACACTTTCCCACTCAGGAACCCACCCCTGCACCTCGCTAACTGCTACCTACCCCAGTTTCAGCTTAAATGTTACTTCCAGAACACTTTCCTTAGAATCTCTAGTCTGTATTTCAATGCCATCCTGTCCTATCCATCATAGTATGATTTTTTAATTTCTTTTGTTGTTCTCTGTGCCCTTCTCCCACCCCCACTGGACTCTAAGTAACAGGAAGGTAGTGACAAGGTCTGTGTCACTCATGTCATGTTGTATTTCCCACTTATAGAAAGTACCAGTCCTCACATATTTGTCAAATGAATGAATAATTTCTTGCCTTTCTCCTTCTGCCTTCTAAATACAGACATTGTTTAAGATTCATGTCTCTGAGCTTTGCTCAATTTCCTTCTTTATCACTGATTCCTATTGCTTCATGATCACGTCTGTGTGAAGTCTCAAATCTACCCACAGGCTGGATATCTCTAAGCACCAAGTCTGCATTTCCAACATTATGCTAGATATTCATGCCTGTAGTGTTTTTTCATCACCTCAGATAAAGGATATAAAACATTAAAGGCATGCAAGGATATATATTCAGGATGTGTAATGTAACACTGTCCATAATATTGAAAAATTGGAAGCATCACAAATGCCCATCAAGAGAGAATTGGGCAAATAAATTCCAATCCTACTGTAGAGCCTTAGAAAGACTAAAAAGATTTATATACTAACATTAAAAGATGTCCTTGATATACTGCTAAGTAAAAAAGCAGGTTTCAGAATGATAAATATAGTTTCGTTTCATCTTATTCAATTATTCAACATGCACAGATCGAGCATCTACTATGTGCAGGTGTCTATTCCAGGTGCTGGGGGTGTAAAAAGACCAAGACAATGTCTTTGCATTTACAGAGCTTTCAAGACAGATTATAAGCCAATTATACATATATGAAACGTCAGGTGATGATAAGTGCTATGAAGAAATAGCATTGGGGCACCTGGCTGGCTCATTTGGTGGGATATGTGACTCTTGATCTCAGGATCATGAGTTCAAGTCCCATGTTGGGCATGGATCCTACTTAAGAAGAAGAAGAAAAAGAAGGAGAAGGAGGAGGAGAAGGAGGAAGATGAAAAAAGAGAAAAGAAATAGTGTTATGAGATGTGCTATTTTAGATAGGTGCTCAGGGAAGGCCTTTCTGCAATAGTGACAGTTGAGCAGAAACCTGAATAGAGTAAGGGCAGGAATCTTGTGAATATTTAAGGAAAGGACATTCCAGTCAGAAGCTCGACCACCACAAGGCCTGTCATAGTAGCATATTTAGGTTGCTCTAGAAACAGCCAGGAGATTTGTACAGCTGGGACAAGTAAGGGAAGGAGAGTGGTCGGACATGAGGTCACACAGCCCACCTGGACTCAGGCCTGGGCTCTGGAGTCCATTCGAAGTGTGATGGAAAGTCGGTCTTTGGAGGTATGTCTGTTACATGTCGGTGTCTCATTGAAAAGAGCTAGAAAAATATATACCAACTGTTATCAGAAACTATTTCTGAGACATGGGATTACAGGAGACCTTCATTTTTCAAAACCATACCCTTTTGTTGTGTTTGAATATTTTATAGTAAGTGTGTATTTAGTAATCAGAAAAGAAGATGATGGGGGCGCCTGGGTGGCTCAGTCGGTTAAGTGGCCGGCTTTGGTTCAGGTCATGATCTCATGGTTCGTGGGTTCGAGCCCCGCGTTGGGCTTTGTGCTGACCGCTACCTCAGAGCCTGGAGTCTGCTTTGGATTCTGTGTCTCCCTCTCTCTCTGACACTGCCCTGCTCATGCTCTCTCTGTCTGTCTCAAAAATAAATAAAACATTAAAATAAATTTAAAAAAAAAAAGAAAAGAAGATGATGATTTAAAACATTTGTGCATACCCTTGACTTATCAATTCCCTTTCATGAAAAACATCCCATCCTTTAAAAAGATGAGTGAAATTTTTAAAATTATGTGTATAAGGCTCAGTCAGTTAAGTGTCTGACTTCGGCTCAGGTCATGATCATAGTTTGTGTGTTCGAACCTTGCATTGGGCTCTGTGCTGACAGCTCAGAGGCTGGAGCCTGCTTCGGATTCTGTGTCTCCCCCTCTCTCTCTGCCCCTCCCCAGCTCGTGCTCTGTCTCTCTCTCTCAAAAATAAACAAACATTTAAAAAAAATTTTAAAGGATGTTCATTATAGTGTTATTTATAAAAAGCTAGAAATAACTTAAATGTTCAACAATAGAGAATTGATTGAATAAATTATAGTAAAATTATACAATGCAGTAGGATCCCTGACAAAGTATGTCAGAGAATATCACCCTAGGCTCAAAGCATAGCTCAGTGCTCAACTTTGGAAACTTTTCTGGACACATCTGCCTAAAATGACCCCTTCCTCCTTGAGCCTTATTTGTGCCTGTTGTCTCTTGCACTCTTCCGGCCCTTCCCACATACGATCGCATTATGGAACAACAAATTTAGTTCACACTTGGCTCACCATAAGCTTTGCTAATGGAAGGAGAGCAGGCACAACAATTCCAAACAAAAGATAATTCATTCCTTTGTAAATGCATTATACCATTTATTTTGCAGTGGGTTTGCCATTCTAATTAGCTTCCCTTATGCTAATATGAAAAGTAATGAGCTTATCCCAACACATACACAAGAGGCAAAGACCAGAGACGCAGAAAAGGACTGAAGAGTGAAGTTCCTCTGGGGAGGCCCCCAGGGAGAACAACCAGCGCCAGGGTCCAGGGAGTTGTCAGGGCCCTTCATCACCATGCCCAGTCACTGAGAGACTGGACTGCGCCCCTCTCCTCAGGCTTCTGTGCCCTGTGCTCTGGGCTTGCAAGGCTGGACTACCTGAGCTCAGGTCTGAACCACTGTGTGTGTGTGTGTGTGTGTGTGTGTGTGTACACGCATGCACTTCTCCTCCTGGCCTGGACTTGGGGCAGTGAAATAGCCCCTAGTGAGTCATTTCGGGGGGAAGGCCTTCTTCCTCCAGTCTGTGCGGTGCGCAGCTACCTCAGCAGCTCCCACAGAGGCCAGGACACAGTCCGTCCACCCACCTCACAGTGGGCAGGGGCAGAGGGGGCAGGACGTCCCCCAAGAAAAAGGAGCCTCCTTATCCTACAGCCCTCCCAAACTTTCTTTCTTTTGTGTGACTTGCGGTCTTACTGGGGAAGCCTCTTCTTCCTGGCAGCGCTGAGAGACGGGTAGGATTTTCTACCAGGTGGGGCATTTGAGGGGGCTTGTAGGTAATACCCCTCTTTCCTACCAAGTCCTCTGCCAACTGACAACTTGTGGGTTACACAGGAGCTAACCAACTGAGGACATATTTAGTCCTGGTGAGCGCTGATACTGGTGGGTGTGTTTGTCTTAGGGCTGCCTAATTGTTGTTTTAGTTTTTGTTTTTCTTTTCTTTTGTTTTGTTTTTTAGGGCTGCCTAATTCTGAAGCCCAGAAGGGTCCTCTACAAGGATGGTTAGTCTCTTAAACTTTTTATTGATCCCAAAATGGGTTTTTGGCCTTATTCAACACCCTGTGCCCTAACTCACCAGCTCTTGTTACAAAAAAGAAGGGGAAGATATTGGAGGTTTGTGGGTTTTGTTTTAGGGGGTTGTTTGCCTTTGAAAATTCCCAGGAGTCAAAAAATCTATTGCTATAATCAATCTTTTTCCTTTGCTTCTCGCCCCCCATCCTCTTCTCTCAATCCCTCCTTTGCCTCCTCACATCCTACCTCTCCTTCCTCACTTGCCAGTTTAGCCTGGAAGTGCTCTCTCCCCACTCTTGGCTTCCTATCTCACCTCCCCACCCAGACAGAAGATGGAGGTGGTTCTAACAGGAGATGAGGCGCTATAATGCCCCATAGATCCAAGGAACCGGCACACTTGTCTCTTGTCATTTAGCTTTGGCACCATCCCATGGTCCCAACTCCCTCTGAATAGAAAAAATTCTAAATTATTTTAAATCCTTAAGCAGGCAGAGTTCACAACCCCACTGGCTGAAGTGCTCGCCATCAGTACTTTCCATGAGCCAACATAATGCCTCTCACAGTGCGATGTGGGAGGCCAGAGCTAAAACAAAACAAACTACACCTCCCTCCATACAAAAACAAACAAACAAAACAAAACAAAACAAAAAAACCCCCCTCATTCCAGAATCCTGTTGTTCAGCTAAACAAAGATTTAAGTGCCAGGTTAATGCCTGGGCAGAAACCCAGAGATAGAGATGTCTTGCTCCAAGGGAGTTCACAGTCTGGCTTCTCATAGCTAGACTTTTCTGGAGCATACTTGGTCATGGGCCAGCAGCATGAAGTCACCTCCTGCCTCAGCCTCCGATAGAAATGGCAATTCTGCTTCCTTGTAGAGTCATAGGATCCTTACACATCCCGGTATCAGAGATGGAAACTGAGACCAGAAAGGTGACCGGTCCTGAGCAGGTCACTTGGCTGGTGACTGTGTTGGGCCTGGGCCTGTTTCCCGACATCACCCTGCCTCCTCGGCATTCCTTTGAGCCAAGGAGCCAGGCAGAATCCATGATAGCTGGCTGCTTCTGGGAGTGGCCAGAAGGGGGCGTGGCTTCCAAGCTCCACTAGGTAGCTGTCCAGATAAACTTCCCAGCATGCTGAGAGGCTCACAACTCCCAACATGGTAGGACAGAAGTTCTCTGTGAGGACCAGAGCCAAAGAAACTCAGTCAAGTTAGTGCTGATACTGTCAAGCTCTCTGCACAAGGAACTAATACAATTGCCTCCTGCCCCTGTGGCCAGAGCCCCCCAGTGCCCATGGCTCTGGACTATGCTTGACAGCATGGATTTTTGGCCCTTGAAAATCATACAGTGCAGGATTTTCAAGCTAGTGGCCCCAAGCCACTAACTGGTGGCAAAATCTAATTTTTTAAAGGAAAGAAAAGAGTTGAAAATACACGTGTGGTAGGCAGAATTCTCAAAGGGTCCCCAGTGACTTCACGTAATCCCTTCCCCTTGAGTGTGGACAGGACCTGTGAATACAATGGGATATCACTCCCAAGATTACAATGGTCACACAGCAAAGGAAGGGATTTTGCAAAATAATTAGGGGCCATAACAGCTGACTTAGAGATAATCAAAAGACACAGTATCCTGGATAAGCCTAACCTAATCAGATTAACCCTTTAAAAGAAAGGTTCTTCCACAGGACTTGCAGAAGCAAGCTGCCATGAATTCTACAGCTGCAAGGACTTGACTTCTGCCAGCAGCCACATGAGCGTGAAAGAGAACCTAAGCTTCAGATGGATGGCAGTACCAGCCCACACCTTGATGGTGGGCATCCGGCTCTGTGCACCTGCACTCTGACCCATGAAAACAGATGTAATAAACATACTATGTGTGTGGTGATTTGTTGCACAACAATAGAAAACTAATATAATGCTCCAGTAGTAAGGATAAATATTACTAACTTTTTTAGGTTTTGTATACAGATGCATAAATATTAGACCATGGTGTAAAATAAATGTTGTTTTGAGATGTAATCAAAACTTTGAAAGGCACTGATGTAGTTAGAGAGTGATTCATCCAAGGTTGAGCAGCCATTCCTGGAAGAATCAAAACTGGAATTCAAGCGTCCCTTGCCAGTGCTCCCACACTGCTTCATGTTGTTAGGAAACATGAGTTCCATTTCTGAGAGGAGAGAAGAGTGGAAAAGTGATGGATTATCCTGGTCAAGTCGGTTCCTCCTAAGTCAGGACATGGCCACCTCATGACATTCTTCTTTTGTCAGACTAACCATTCCTCCCCCTCCAAGGTCTGTTCACTATGTGGTATGACTATGGGTTAAGTGCTTTGCATAAATGAATTAATTCATGCATCGGACAAATAGAGCAGGCATTTATACAGCTATTTTCCAGATGACAAAAGTGAAGCTCTGAGTTAAGCAAAACATACCCCAAAACACAGAGCTGGTACACGGTAAACACAGGATTCCAACCCACGCCTGCTGAATTCCAGTGCCTGAGTCCTTCACCATATTTCTGACCCTACATTGTGTGGTTTCCCACAACAAGTAATTCTCCAGTTCTCTGCGGACATCAACTGGGTGTCCTATAATTTAATTCAATTCTGACTCTCACTACCCGGGTCAAGTACTTAGCCCCACAAGACATCCCCCCCGCCTCAGATGCCAATCACAAGTAATAGGTCCCCAGGTGACCCCTCTTCTGCCCACATGACAACAAATCAGAGGTTCCCACAACCCACGATTTCAAGAACTACTGTAAGAGCTCACAGGGAAACACTTTAACTACTATTAAGGGTTTATTATAAAAGATACAAATGAATGACCAGATAAGAGGGATATAGAGTGAGGTCCAGCTCTGTCCTGAGTGTGACACCTTCGCGGCTTGTGGATATATTCACCAACCCAGAATCTCTCTGAACCCCTTCATTTAGAGTTTTTATGGTTCCATTACACGGGCATGCCTGCTTGATTAAATCATTGACCTTTGGTGGATAACTCAGTTTCCAGCTCCTCAGCTACTAGTGGGGCTGAAAATTCTGACCCTCTGATCACATGGTCAGCTTCTCAGGCTTGCAGCCTCCGCCTCCACCTCATTAGCATAGCTCAGCTGGGGTTGGATGGGGCTTATAATCAACAACAAAACACTCTCCTGTCACCCCCATCACTCAGGGAATTACAAAGCTTTTTAGGAGCTCTGTCCCAGGAATGGGGGATGAAGACCAAGTATAAATGTCTTGTTATGTGGTAGCCTGGTGCAGGGGTGCAAAAGCGCGTGGCTCCAGGGGTCCCAAACAGACCAGGTTCGGCCACCTTTCTGCTGACAAAATCCAAAGGCAGAGAGACAAGCAGTGGTGAAACAAGAAAGGAATTTATTTCAGCAAGATCAGCACTGGGAAGACAGCAGACTAGAGTCTCAAAGACTGTCTCCAAAGTGCCGAAAACACTTCCAGGTTTATATGAGGAAAATGTGGGGCAAAGGTTGGTGGGAATGTGCAGGCGGGCAGTAAAGGTCAGGTCGGCCATTGTCTTGGGGTCAGTCATGCCGGGTCTTGCTGGGTTAGTGGGGTACTTAACTGCTTGAGGAGGTAGTTTAGTTTCCTATCAAGGGATGCTTTGCCCACAGGGTCTTTTGCCTGAGTTAAAAGATAAGCCAGAAAGAAGAATTTAATCAATTAGAAAGTACAGATTGAGGTCAAAATGGAAGTAGTTGAAGTCCTCTTTCAATATTACAAATATCACAGCTGTTAACTACTAAGTGCACTGAGCCTCACAGAAAATTTCTCTGCACAAACTCAGACTTTGTGGCTGGGAAATGTCCTGGATTTGGGGGCGTCTACTCATATATGGCAATACATAGCTAATATTTATTGAGCAGTTATTCTCTGCTGAGCACTGTGTCAGGCACTTTACATTCATTATCTCACTAAATCTTCACAAGCCTATGAGAGTAAACACTAGTATTCTCTGCAATGTACAGATAGCTAACAGAAACTCAGAGAGAGGTCATCAAGAAATAACTTATTCGAGATTACACTGGAAATGCGAGGATACTTCACTATTAAATAATCCATTCATATAAGGCACCATTTGAATAGGCCTAACAAGAAAAAACATGTGATTTCACCCAGATGATAAATAAAGCTTTCGACAAAATCCAAAAAAATGGTGCAACCATCGTGGAAAACATTAGTAACTCCTCAAAAGGCTCAAGATAAGATCCAATAATTCTACTCTTCGTATAGACTCAAGAATTCAAAACATACGAGAGGTGCCTGGTGGCTCAGTCGGTTAAGCGTCTGACTTCAGCTCAGGTCATGATCTCGGGGTTCACAAGTTCGAGCCCTGTGTCGGGCTCTGTGCTGACAGTTAGCTCAGAGCGTGGAGTCTGCTTCGGATTCTGTGTCTCCCTCTCTCTCTGCTCCTTCCCAGCTTATATTCTGTCTCTCTCTCTCTCTCTTGCCTTCAAAAAATAAATAAACATTAAAAAAAATCAAAACATATGTCCACACAAAGATTTGTACAAAGATGTCCATAGAAGCATTATTCATAATAGCCAAGATGCGGAAACAGTCTAAACGTCCACCAACAGATGACTGGGTGAACAGACTGGGAGCTCACCATGGAGGAGATTATTATTTGCAGATAAAAAAGAATGACGTTCTGAGACACATTACAAGATGGATGAACTTTGAACACATTCTGCCAAGTAAAAGAAGCTGGTCAAAAAAGACTACATATTGTAGGATTCCATTTATATGAAATACCCAAAATAGACAATTTCATATGGACAGAAAGTGGATCAGTGATTGTCTGGGGCCAGAACAGGCATGAAGGCTGCAGCAGAATGAGAAGTGACTGCTAATGAGTATAGGGTTTCTTTCTGGGATGCTAAAAATACTCTAAAATTCGATTGTGGTGATGGTTTGTACAACTCTGTGATTGTACTGAAAACCACTGGACTATGTAAACTTCAAATAGGTGAATTTTATGGTATTTAAAATCTATCACAATAAAACGTTTAAAAAGAGAAGAAGGGTGCCTGGCTGGCTCAGTGGGAAGAGCATGTGACTTGATATCCAGATCTTGAGTTTGAGCCACATGTTGGGTGGAGAGATTACTTTAAAAAAAGAGAGAGACAGAGACAGAGAGAAGAAAAAGGAGGAGAAGACAAAGAAGCAATCCAGCTTGCCTACTGGAAAGACCAAATGAAGAGGCGCCATGTGGAAGGAGGGAGGTCCTGCCTTTCCAGCAACCAAATCAAGCCTTTACTTTTTAAAAAAATTTTAAGCTGTATTTATTTATTTTGAGAGAGAGAGCACAGGGGAGGGGCAGAGACAAGGAGAGAGAGAATCCCAAGCAGGGTCTGCACTACCAGTGCGGAGCCTGACTCAGGGCTCAGAACTCAGAACAGTGAGATCATGACCTGAACCAAAATCAAGAGTCCAATGCTTAACTGACTGAGCCACCCAGGCGCCCCCAAATCAAGCCTTTAAGCAACTGTGGCCCCAGCTCCCAAGTACTACAGCCATACAGGAGGACCCGAGCAAGATTAGCAGAAGAACTGCCCAGCTGAGCCAAATCTACACACGGAACTATGGAAGTTAATAAAACAAATCTTATTTTAAGCCACTAAATTTCAGGGTGGTTTGTTATCCATCAATAGATAACCAAAACAGCCACTTGGGAGAAGATGCCACAGACTCCAAATGGGGCAGAGATCTAAATGCCAAACGTGAAATGCAAGTACCAAAAGAAAATATGGGTACCTCCTTCTACAACCTGTGTACGGGGGAAATCTTTCTAATTATATCTCCAAATGAAGATGCAATAAAATAAAATATTGATATATATAATTACTTTTAAAAATGTAAGGTTTTGCAGGGCAAAAAAAATCAACAAAATCAAAAATCAAATGACAGATTTATAGGATAGATTTACATTACAGTACCACAGATAAGGTATCAAAATCTCTATAATGTAAATAATTTTTTCAATTGAGGGAAAGGATAAAAAATCCCCCAGAAGAATAGGCAAAATTAACAACAATAAAAAGATGTAAAACCGACTCTGAAACAGGAATGGATGTTCAGTCTCATTCATAATAAGGGAAAGGCAAATTAAAACGATACTAAGATAGCAATTCTCCCGCATCAGATGGGCAAAAACTCAAAATCCTGACAATATTCTCTGCTGATGAGACAGGAGAAACAGATAGTCATCTATTGCTGATAAGGATGAAAAATGGTACAACTGAGGGGCATCTAGATGGCTCAGTCGTTAAGTGTCTGACTTTGGCTCAGGTCATGATGTCATAGTTTGTGAGTTCCACCCCGCATCAGGTCTGTGCTGTTAGTGTGGAGCCCACTTTGGATCCTCTGTCTTCCCATCTCTGCCCCTCCCGCACCCATTCTCTCTCTCTCAAAATAAGTAAATAAACTTAAAAAGAAATGATACAACCCCTATGCAGAGGAATTTGGCAATGTCTAACAGACCAGGATATATTCACTCTTTGATACAATCATTCCACTCCTAGGAATTTACCCTGAAGGTACACATCCAACAATTTAAAACTAATCGTGTACTAGGTCGCTCGTGCATTATATGAAATTTCAAAAAATATACATGTATTAATACCTCAAATACCCAAACATGGAAGATTGGTTAAATAAACAATGACATTCAGGTGAAGTACTATAAAGTCCTATTAAAAATGTGGAAAACTATGACTCGATTTCCAGAATATAGTGAATGAAAAATGCAAAGTGCAAACAACTGCAAATAATA
>NC_043708.1:34313427-34515739 GCF_006229205.1 Suricata suricatta
CCCTTCTTTTAAACCTGACAAATTAACAAGTGGGGAATCTTTGATGGGCACTTTAGCCTGGTGAAGAGCAGGGCACCCTCTCCCTAAGCCCCCTGGGGTAGGTGAGGAGGGATCAGTTCATAGGGCGCCGGCCTCAAGGGAGGAGGCCAGTGCCAGGTTTCCCTTTCACCATTACCTGACTGTGTCTTCTCTCTTCTCACCCTCCTCACCCGCACTCCTGCCCCTGCCCTGCTCCTTCCAAAGTCCACGCCTGGCTGCGGGTGTATCATTCCAGCCCTGCTGTCTCTTGCCGGATTCAGCACATTGCATTCCCTGCTCCCCTCCCCCAGACACTGTGCTTGTTTGTTTGTGAGGAGGGAGCTAGCTTCAGAAATAAAAGCTTTGTCTATGTTGAAGGAATCCATGTGGGTTCACGGCTATAGATTATACTTTTGTGTTACATCATTGTTGCTTTTAATAATGGTTTCCAAAATTGTTTCCTCGTCAAACCTTCTTTATCATTTTCTCCAGCAAGATGTATAGAATTTGAAAGTAAACAGGAATGCAATGACAGATTGAGGCTTTCTCACTTTCTCTTAAGTAGATGGAAACAGCTAATAATTCTCTTCTTATATCTCATGTCAAATCACCCTTTTTTCTTCCTGTATTTGGATGGGGCTCATGTTTTTCTCTCAGAAAACCCATAGTAATAAGAATAGCTACCACGTTTTGAGCACCGGCGTGTGCTGGCTGTACTAAGCTCTTTACATGCATTGTCTAGTTAACCATTTCCACAGTCTTGTTTTATTATCCCCATTTTACAGGTGAGAAGATAGAGGCCTGGAGAGATTAAATAACTTGTCCAAGGTTACTTCCAAAAAGAAACAAAAAGGAGAAACAGCAAGGATTCTGAGATTTGAATCCGTGTCGGATTCCAAAGTTCCATCCTCTGCCCCCCACATCACACTAACTCCTTCAGGGCAGCCGTGAGGAGTCCTGGGTCCTGGGAGGCAAGATGAAAGGGACGGTGAGGTCTGTAGAGGACAGAGCTGGGAGACTGTGGCCAATATCACGGCATCGAAAATCGCCCATCAGGCTCAGAGTTTGCCTGGGCTCCACACACACCCTCTCATGTGAACTCACCACAACCTCATGAGTCAGACATCACACTTAAGATTTAAGCTGAGGGATTTAAATTGAGGGAAGTGATTTGTTCAAGGTCACTCAGCTGGCAAGTGGAGTGGGATGTGGCTTTGAATTCGGGCTTCCAATCCTCCAGTCTCCATTCATCTTCCTATACCCTCTGTCCTTCAACACTTGAGCTAGGCCCACCTCTCCTGCACCGGAGAGCCTGCTCTTTCAGGGTTCAATAGTTCAAAAAGCACAGTGAATGGATAGGAGTGTGGTTTCCAGAACCAAACTGCCAGACTCAGAATCCCGGCCCTGTCACTTACAAGTTCTGTGGCCTCGCCACCGTTCGCTGGGTCTCAGTGTCCTCATCTATAAAATGAGAGCTAATAAGAGCCTCCACTTCTACAATTGCTATGAATGAGGTGTGTGAAGAGAGCTTAGGATCATGAAGGAAGCTATTAATAACTGCAAGTTATTATGATCACTTAACAATTCCTACCCAGTAGCTAGATTTACAGAGAAACGACTATTTCAGTTAGTATAATTTACATTTTCCTGCCAAAAAGAAGCCCTCCGGGTTTTTCTGCCTTAGTGCGAGTCGGTCCCCTGAAAGCAGACTCTGGGGCAAAGACTCGGGGTGCAAATAGTTGAGGTGGTAATCCCAGAATGCTCTAAGAGAGAAGGAGGCCCGTGAGGCAGGAAAGCGAGGAAAGCGAGCTGGTTACCACCGGCAAGAGCGGGGCTAGCAGATCCCACGGGGACCCTCCGAGAAACTGGAACACATCTCAGAATGGTCCCTGGGGACCTTCACACCCCCAGGGGGTAAGTGTCGCTCCCAGAGCATTCATCCCTGCCACCCTCAGAAGCAAGCATGCTCCAGGTGCCAGAACACACCCGCAGGCAGCGAGAAGCAGGAAGCTGTTGGTGCACCAGGGACAGGTGGCAAGTGACCCTGGGGTAAGCCAAGGGCATATAGGTGGGGCTCTGCCTGCCAGCTACACAGTAATCACCCAATGTTGCTAATGTATACTAGGTGTATTTTTTCTTTCTCCTCAGAAACACTTGCCAAATAGCCCCATTGTTTGCTCTGGATCTAGTTTTAATGAGCACGATTTCCTCTTTGAACTCTTAAGTGCCTGCTTAGAACCGTCTTGAGAAATTCCAGCTAATCAAGTCCCCCTTAAAGTATCCATAATCATGACAGCCCCCTTCATGTCCGTGTGTTGTGCCTTCTGGTTTCCCATACTTTTTGCATGTATGATCTCATAATCCTAGTGGGAAGTCGGTGAAGCAGAGGCTAGCCCTCGGAAGCAGACCCCGAGGGCTCCATCCTTTTGCAAGGGGTTAGAAACAGTTCCGTGATTTCTGTTGGGAGACGGTTCCGAGGGCCTGAGGGAAGTTTTGCAGTATCTCTGCTCTATCTGAACAGTCCCTAATGGACCAAAAAAGACCCATTCCAGCCATTTTACTCAGGTTTAAGAATAGTGATGCTTCTAGAACAATACAACAACTCAGTCACTTTGTTCATTTTTCTTAATGTACACATGTAACAAGATGCAAGATAGAAATTTCTGCCAAGGCCTAAAGACAACAGAGATTATATTACAAAATGGGGTGCCGGACCACCGTGCAGGCTTTGGAAGGCAGGCAGCCAGGGAAAACCAGTTTTGTGATGGTTGCACCCCACAATCATGGAGATAAGAGTTTGGAGGCGAGGAAAGAGGGTTTTTGAACAAAGTTTTTGATGTGCTGTGAGTCCCATTCTTACCCATGAGCGAGAGAAGGAAGTATAGGGCCCTTGTTACAAGCTTAGAGGCAGGGGATTCAACATGTCCCCTGAGAGGTTTAGGAGACAGAGGGCACAGGTGTCCAATATTGCCACTTAGAAAAGCTAAGGGACGAGTGACCGGCTGACTACGGCTTTGACTGTGGAGGAAAGGGAAAGCCAGTGACAGCCTGAACCCTCCAAATTTGTCACAACAATGAGTGTGGGTATGTGGCTAGATATCAGCCTCACCCAAAACAGGGGTGGCAGTGAAGGGGATCAGAACATGCCACCCCAAAACATGCCACTTTAACATAGGGATTACGTTGAGCTGAAGGCAGTTAGGAAATGGCACACACGAGAGGAACTTTCTGCCCTCTTTCTCTGTAATAGCGAGGCACACATTTCCCTGCATGCTGCGCCCCTTCGCCTCTCTCGCATAATTACCCGAGGCACTGACTTGAATCTAAACTGAAACAACTCTTATCTTCCCTTAGTTTCCCCTGTACATTTACCTTCCCTGATTTACCACCCCTGGAAACCCAAACCCCTTTAACTTGTCTTGTCACTTCACGATTTATCACCCTTTGTGAAAATGGTATAGAAGCCCCCAGGCTTACCTGCTTTTGGATATTTTCACTCCTTTTTGTGTGAGCCCCCCCCCACCAAGCCAAACATAGTCCTGTTAAGCTATCTTTTGTCATTTTAATTTGCAGGTTCCTATCACGGAATATAAGAGGGTAGAAGAAAAGTTCCCCCACCCCCAAAACTCCCCACAACAATGAAAAATTGTCTTAGATCTAAGAGGGCTGCAGGGTGGGACAAATAGCTCTTCTCAGAGAGAAGCCTGAGGTATCCCCACATTCAGAGAGGCTGAGGAAGCAGGAAGCGAGTGGCTGGAATAGTGCATTTGTCCTATGAAACAGACTTAAGGATAAAGATCCTCAGTAACTGGGAGTAAAGATCATCCAAAAGAGCCTGTGAGATTCACCTGCCAAGTCCAAAGAGAGCAGATGATACAAATCACCACGCCAAGACCAATCAAGCAAGAACTCCCTGACCCCTCTCTCCTCCTCTCAATTCCAGAACTCTAGCCCTGAAAGAGTCAGGACTCATGGTTAGTAAGTATACTTAGCCCCCTTTCTCTCCATCTTTCAATAATCCCGAGGTGGGACAGGATAGGAAGCTTCGCCTTTAAAGCAAGAATATTTCAACTATTAAATTTTTATGTTTTGAAGTGACTAGAGGAATCTTGGTATTACTAAGTGTGACTAGAAAGTCACGGGGCTTGCCCTAAATTCAGGGGAAGAGCTCATTCCCCTGAATGGATGAGAATCGACAGTGGGAGACAGAAAAAAATTTATTTTGATTACACTCCATGAGTCACGTTTTCAATACTGGGAGATTTCCTAGTGCCCAAGAAAGAGTGGGTGGTTGCTTTTGAGTTGGACTCTGGTTGAGAACCCAGAAAACATCACTGGAGACCAGGTGACACTAACTATATAAATAGGCCAGTGCCCACAGCTGCACGGGGGCTGTGATCAAGAAGTACCATTGGTCCCCGTTCAATTTAGAAACCCACCCTGAGCAGAGATTATAAATGGTGAGCACCACCACTGCTCCTATTGCTGCTCGACCATGGTCTAAACATCCATTATACCTGCTCCCAGAGACCCCCCCCAAGGATGAATCTAGTAAGAGTTTGAATCTCTTGGGACGAACAGATTGGATAATGGCTGTGAATATTACAATACACAAGATGCTTTGAGAGACTTTTGAACTTACTGTCTCTCAGATCCAAACCTGCCCTTCTGGGCTCAGCCTTGTGCAGTTTAGACTCTGCAAACCACATTTCGGCTTTCCCTGCAGGCTCCCTGTTAGCTCTTGGATGGGAAGCACCAGAGGGAGACAGCAAAGCTGGAGGAGAAAGAAAGAATGTGTTCCTTCCTCTCTGCCTCCCGTGGGGCTCCTGTTCCTTGGAGGCCACTCTAATGTCACCTCCCCACACCGGCCCTGGCAGTTCCCAGCACTTGCCCACGGTCTGCGGTTTTTCCAATGCTTACCTCAGGAGCCTCATCACGCTGGCCTCTCCCAGGAGGCCCCACGTCCCCGCGGGCCCCTCTCCAGCTCAGAGATGCCAGCTCAGCTAGCCACGCCTCCTCCTCAAAGTCTGAGTTTCAGGTTTTTTAAGTTTTTAACAATTCCCACCTGCCCGCACACCTAGCCCCATGGACAGTGGCGGCTTCCTGAGGTTCCTCACTCCGTGACACCCTAGGGTCCCATTTGGCCTCTTCCAGTTACCTAGTTAACAACTTCATTCTTGGTTAACAACTGCTATACTACCTTCTCTGTTCAAATAACTGACGATGTTCCCCTCTCCTGGCCAGTCCCTGACTGGTTCGCCTCTTGATGAAAAAAGTCTCTCAGGGGCTTCACTGTGGTAAAGAATCAGTGAAGCATCAGCGCACCTGTCTGGCTTAGTGAGCAGAGTCAGTCATGTGACTCCTGATCTCAGGGTCTTGAGTTCAAGCACCACATTGGGTATGAAGCCTACTTAAAAAAAATAAATAAATAATAAATAAGTGGAACTTCCAGGAGGAAAAACTGTAGTTTTTTAGAGTAGTTTTTTAGTTTTAGCATTGGTTTTTAAACCTTTTTTTGAACCAAGGAGCTCTCTGAGAGAAAGATGAAAACAATGGGCTTTCTCTCTAGGAACCGTAAATACCTATCAGCATATCCCCCACCTTCGACCCACGAATACAATTTTACACCCAGTTACAGGGGTTGGTGGACCCCAAAGCCCAGATGAATCATTCCTGTGGTAGAATGCTGGCCAGGGAGGGTCTCCATCTTGGAGAAAATCTGATTGGCTCTCCGAGGCTGTTGTCTAAGCCTAAGAAAAGTCGACGAAAAAGGACTGTCAGTACTGGGTTGCCAAGGAGCTGTCCTAGATCTTCAAACTCCCTGAATTTGAGATAAATTTCCTGACTGTGAACCTGCCAACCGTCCTGGATTCCTAGTTGCTCTGGCATCTGAAGCCTTAAAAATGGATCTTTTTCAGCAACTACTATTTTACTCCTGGGGACCAAGCCAACAAGAATGAGGCCTTCTAAGACAGAGCCCTGTGTGGGGGGGTCTCCCACCTAGGCGCCCCTGGTTGCCTCGCCAGGGGATGTGGCCAGGTCCCCAGTTCTCTGCCCTTCAGCCACTGCCTAGAGTGTAACCTTCCTGGAAAGAAAGGCACGTCGCCATCTCCTGGCAGGTCCTAGTATCACATGCCAAGTTTCCAGAAAGCAATTGCTGGTGCCCAGTTTCTAAGCAAGCAGAACTCTTACTGTAAGTTAGTTATCTGGATGTGTTTGTTGAAGGATTATGCTCTATCCCACTAGAGAAGAGAACACAGTGTAGGAGACATTACTACCTCTAGACCCCAATTTTTCCATCTCTAGGGAAAGGCCATTCTCTAAATGCAGAGGAGTCTACCACTGATTTTCCTTTCTCCATTAAACTGCCCTGTTGAACTTTTAGAAGGCAGCACCAGAGAATGAAAGAGAATTCTTCCCCACATCACTTACCATTAGATAGCCACCACCTGTCTCCGCAGAGCTATCTGACGTAGTACATTTGCTTTCTTAGCTGAATGTTGATCTTTTAAGTTACTTAGACATTGCTCAAGATACAGATGGAGTTTTTCTCTGTTAATTTAAAAACAAGTTTATTCATTCAGTCTGAAAAATCATTCACTCACCTGACAATTTTTACTGAATTCCTACTACGTGCTAGGCACTTCTGAGGCACTAGGGATACCGCAGTCAACAAAACAGAAAAGAATCCTTTCCTCATACAGCTTCTCCTCTAGTGGAGGAGACAGACAACAAATAAAACATGTTGTGGATGCATACCAAGAGGGTTTGTTTTGTAGCTGTTGCTCTTTATTTATTATGATGATGATGATGATTATCATTTTTATTTACTTATTTGCTTTTTCAGACAGGCAAAATGATAGCATGTCTGTCTGCTGATGGGAATGACCCAGTAAAGGGGATAATGACACAGGAGAGCGGAGGGAGAATTGGTAAATTGTCCTGGAGTAAGTGAGAGGGAGTGAGATCTAGCGCACAACTGGAGAATGAATCGGATATTTACTGAGCCCCTCCCAGCTATTAGAACCTACTTAGGTGCTGGCGACACAGCAGAGAAGAAAACAGGCAACATCCCTGCCTTTCTAGAGAGTTCATTCTAATTAGAGCAATGAACAGTTAAAAAAAAAAAAAAAGCAATGGACCCATGGTACCCGTGGATTGGGATAAGTGCTGTAATTGAAAGAAGTGATCATAGAAGTTCTCTTTGGGAAGTGACACTTAAGCTGAATCCTGAAGTGCGACTCATGTCCACGTGAAGAGCCTAAGGGAAGAGAGTTCTAAGCAGAAAGAACAGCAAGTGCAAGACCCTAAGGAGGAAGAGCTTGGCCCATTTGCGCATTTGTAGGAGGTGAGGCTGCAGGAGGGAGGGGTAGTCATCAAGAAGAGTGAAGCATGAGATGAGGTTACAGAGGTTGGTCATTGATGGCTTTTTTTTAACAGCCAATAAATTTTATGAACAAATTTGTAGATAGCTCAAGGCTAGGAAGGACAGCTAACATTGTGAAAAGACAAAATCAGAATTAAAGCACATTTCAATAGATGGCATGTAACAAATCTCCATGTCAAATCTTACATTTAGGTTCAAAAAATCAATTGCAAGAAACAGTAAAAGGAAGATGGTGCACCAGCAGTTCTTATGAAAAGGGATTTAGGTTTGCAAAGAGCAGAGTCTAAGACAGAGGCCCAAGTACACATTCTTTTCCTGGGAATGTGGTCAAAGGAGCAAAGGAGAGGAGGTGAGGGGATGAAGAAGGAAGACAAAAGGAGTCAGTACAGAACTATGTTATGAGGGTGGCCGTGTCAACAGGCAACTGCACGGACAGTCCCAGGAGGCCATGGCACTGCTCTCTGAAAGGTGTCTCCACACCAACCAAGGGAGGAGGAGAGGGGACAGCGCTCTCCACTCTGCTCTCCTACCACTGGGCAAAGGCTCTTTGCATGGGTGTCTACATTGCCGGTGAGTGAGTGACAAGTGGGCTTCCAGGGTAGCCCCACCCACAACGTCACTCAGAGGCCCAAGGCAGAAAGCAAGGGGTACAAAGAGTGCCCCCCAGGTGGGTCATGGTCAACTGCATCTGGGCGAGCTGGCTAGTGCCCCACACCACTGGACACAGCTGGAAGAAGGGACGGGAGAGACCTAACCCTCGGGAGTGACTCATGGGAGATGTCTCACACACATACACTGGGAAGGGAGGACAATTTCCCTTCCATCAGCATTTTATCTCGGTCTTTTTAGTATTTTTGTGGAGACACATGTATGTAACTGACTCTCACTGGAAATGCTCTCATGAAATTTGGGTCTTAAAGGCAAATAGGTCCTTCTAAATGCAGTCTCAGAAGCCATATAATCCCTTATTTAACACTTCTCTAACTCAGCAAAGTAAGCAATCTTTATTAAATATTATCGAAGACTTCTGAATCTTCACAAAATGCTACACTTACATAAACTATTTACTTCTGCTTCATCTAGGGCTGCCATTGTGGGGAGGGGGTTATGGTATGTTATGTTGAGGAATATTTACTCCATTTATTCAGGCCAAACGCCTCAAAATTAATATTTTACCTCATCTCCAAATGAGGTTATACATCCGGTCTCAGGGCCTCACTGACGACAGCATTGAAGAAGGTGATGCTCTTCAAACAGCTAAGACATGGGTCCCCGCTACCAAAGCAGGCTGCCTGCAGCAATTAGAAGTTAATATTTTTCAAAACTCCTGTCATTATCTTGTGAATAACTCAGTGCCTTTGGTATTAATTATACCACTTTATTAAATGCAAAGTTTCCCCCAAATTGCAATTTTTGTGATTCTGTTTTGAAACTTCTCCTTTAAAAAAAAAAACCATATATATACCAGGAGCTCTTAAAAATGAAAGTAGCCCATGTATTTCTTGATTTCTGAGGGATCCTGCCTAATCCCTACCAACTTGCTGAAAGTACTGTTTATGGAAGTTCCATAGCCTCCCCACCCCCCATTCTGAGGGCTTATTCATCCTGCAACCTTTGGCTGCATGTGGGAAAGCAGAGAATGAGCTAGAAGGTAAATGAGGAGCTCACGCTCCTTTTCCCAGCTCTGAAGGTGTTTGTAAGCATCACCTGAAGTGCTCTGGTATTGTGCTGGAGATTGGTTTATTTCTCATTTCACAGTGTCAGGAGTTCCTTTACATAATTGTTGCTGTGGGGTCAGCCCTTCTAGATACTTCTCTGTTGGATCCCCCAAAGGATTGTCCTCTCTCAGAATTTCTTCAACCTATTTCCCTCGGCCACTTTAAATTCAAAACTGCATTCTCTTCTCATTACATCCCTGCCAGCTCTCCAATGGTGCCTTTGGGGGAAGCCAGGTAATAGTCAGGGATCACTGATCTCTGCCCGGCAGGTGCTAAACTAGCTGCTGGCTGTGGTAAGCCATTGTCCGACCCCTCAGTGAGCTCCTGAGCCTCCTCTCCCTGTCCTTTAGGTTCTAGGTACATACAATTCAAAGAGGCTAACATGGGATTGCCAGAAATACCACCAAGACTGGGGGGTTCCAGAACCTCCTGGTCGTCTGAATACTGACTATGCCTAATAATACTACCATCGCTAAGAAGAAGAATGGCAGTGACTCTCATATACTGAATGTTTTTCAATCTCCAGGCTCTATGTTAAGTGCTTTACAAACATTTGCCTTATTTAATCTTTACAACTGCTTTACCATGTAAATACTAGTATTATCCTCACTTTATAGATGATGAGACTAAGACTTGTAAATGTTATGTGCTGGTGTGGATAGTCATTGGTGGACGCCAGGCTGGAACCCAGATATGGACTCCAGAGCTCTCACATTTAACCGCTGTATATATTATCCCACAGTCCTTGAGTATGTCTTTGCCCAGTTAGCAGTGGATGCTACATCTGTAAAAGATGGAATTACTCATCCAACTGCCTTCTGCTCCTCTTGAACTGGGGAAGCCTAGTTCACGTCTCATATTCCCTCTGAGATCCTCAACTGTCCAGTCTTCACAGGTCACCCCTTTGCCTGAATTCCCATAGCAAGTAGAATGTGTGCCACTGACTTGGCATTTTATCATCCAAGGTCTTGGCTCATTGTCTCATTCAAGTGGGAACATCTTTTCTCTCAACAAGAATGCAAGTAGGGACATGTCTTACTTTTCAAAGCAAGAGAAGTACCTGATGAGTAGGATTGAGTAACTCCTCTTCCTTAGGATCTTCCTGTTGGCTCAAAGGCAGGACAGCAGTGTGCCTTCGAGAGAGCCCTGCTCCAGACTTGAAGACTGGGGTGTTGGACTCTCGGTTGTCTTGGCTGTCTGCCTCTCACCATACACCCCTCTTTCCTTGCCCCTTCCTCACTTTCTTGCTCTTTCCTACTTGGCAAACATACGTCTGGTAGCTTTCTACCACCTTCCTGATGAGGCTAACTCTTTGCTGTCCAGAGAGGTAATGGCAGCCTATTCCCAGCGAACTCTTGGCCCTCCTCCAGGACCCTCACCTGGGCAAGAAGTGTCCTCCCCAACGTGCTGCCCTAGAATGTCATTGTGCAGCATCTATCATCCCCACCCCTCAACGTTGTGCCCATAAGCTGTCATCTCTGAGGAGGAATCAATCCACCCTGTAATCATTCTCTTGGAGGGCCTGGGGATTGATTGATGGGTCTAGTTGTTTTATTATTAGCTGGTGTAAGTTAAGTAAGTCCAATCAATAAACTTTATAGGTCTCCCCAGATTGCTCCAGAGGTGAGACCCAGTTACCTTCACCTCAATAGATTTAGACCCCTGCCTAAATAAAAGGCAATACTCACCTGGAGAAGCAGTTTTATTTCCTTCTGAAAGAATCTCTTAGTGCCCTTGAGCCTGTCATGACTTAAATCGATAATCTCAACAGCTCCCAAGAAGAAATCAGTTGCCTTTGGAGTGTCTCCGTGCCACCGCCCGCTCTGCCTGACACATGATGATTTTAGACCCCTGAACTGAGCCAGGCAAAGTGGTGAGGACTAATACCACTGCCTGTCGCATCCCTGGGCACTGGGCATCCCTCCAGTGCTGGCAGTCTGGACCTTCCTCTCCTCCCCTTCTCTCCCTCCTGTGCTGGATCTCTCTGCGCCCAAGACTCCTTGTAAACACATCCTTGCTCTGCATCCCTGGCCTCCAGAGTCCTGAGTGACTAGACTGGCTACCCAGGAACTGATCTTTCTTGTTATTTTGAGGCTGATCGTGGCAGTCCTTCTAGGTGGCACTTTGTGCATTCACAAGAATATCTAGGAAGCAAGGTAAAATGGTGGTACTAGTAATAGGAGGAGGAGGAATAATACCTCAACGGTGAGAATTTCAGGACTTATCAGGGAGAAGAGTGTCCAATCTGGGGCCAGTGACCTTTCCAATTACTTCTCAGAGAAATGCCACCATCTCTGCCCATTTAGGGTGGGCCTCAATAAGACTGATTTAAGGGTGAGCTTCGCTGCCTTAACTCTGCCCCTTCATCAGGCTGGCCAGCCTCCACTTCCAAATTCTGCAAAGATAACCATAAAGGAGCCAACAGTGACATGGTCTGGCTAGGGGCCAGGAGACAGCAGGAGAGGAAAGTCACCTCTGTCTCTCTGCGTTGTGTCTGTGAAAGTCCCATGTCATCTAAATAGAATGGCGGCAGGAAAGCCCCTCATGATATTTTCATTCTCAAGTGGGAACATGACCCATGAGATCAAGCTTGCAAATTCCAGGGTTTCCCCAGTTGCTTCAAAGCTCATTCTGTGCTGCCGAAATGGACTCTCCAATC
This sequence comes from Suricata suricatta, assembly GCF_006229205.1. NCBI lineage: Eukaryota > Metazoa > Chordata > Mammalia > Carnivora > Herpestidae > Suricata > Suricata suricatta. The sequence goes on from NC_043708.1 coordinate 34,325,210, forward strand.
GCCAGTAAATATCAGGATCAGGTTGTCTCAAAACCATTCCTATATTGGATAAAGGTTTGTCTTTTTAATTTTTTTAATTTAATTTCTTTAAATGGAAGAGTTTTTTATTTTTTTGGTTCATTTATTTATTTGGAGAAGAAGAGCGCATGGGCAGTGGAAGGTCAGAGAGAGAGAGGAAGGGAGAGAGAGAGAGAGAGAGAGAGAGAGAGAGAGAATTCCAAGCAGGCCCACACTGTCAGCATGGAGTCTGACGCAGGGCTCAAACCCACAAACCATGAGATCATGACCTGAACTGAAACCAAGACTTGGACACTCAAACTGACTGAGCAATCCAGGTGCCCCCAAGTTTTATTATAGAGAGAAAGTGTGTACCACCAAGCAGAGGAGAGGGGCAGAGGGAGGAGAGAGAGATAGGAGAGAGAGAGACAGAGAGAGAGAATCTTAAACAGGCTCCACACTCAGTACAGAGCCTGAAGAAGGGCTCGATCCCATGACCCTGGTATCATGACCTGAACTAAAATCAAGTTGTACACTCAACTGATTGAGCCACACAAGCCCCCTGGGAAAAGGTTTTGTTTTTTTTAAATTTTTTAATGTTTGTTTATTTTTGAGAGTGAGAGCAAGAGACAGCATGAGCAGGGGAGGAGCAGAGAGAGAGGGAGACACAGAATCTGAAGCAGGCTCCAGGCTCTGAGCTGTCAGCACAAAGTCCAATGCAGGGCTTGAACCCATGAACCGTGAGATCATGACCTGAGCTGAGGTCAAATGCTTAACCAACTGAGGCACCCAGGCACCCCATTAAAAAAAAAAGTTTTAAATAAAATACTAAAATACTGAGATTGGAGGGAAACTCTCTCCCCATGTATATAAGCATGCCAATAAAAATACATAAATGTTAAAATATAAAAAAGGAGAAAAGTAATGGGTTGTTATGTTTTAATTACATCAATACTTTAAAAAAACTGGAACAAACATACCTACATATTGGTCTGTTGCAGTACTGAATATTAGTTTCTGTTTTCCAGGCTTAACCTCTACAAATTTGTTAATGACTTTGTCAAAACTCATCTTCACGTAATTCATGTTCAAAAGACAGTTGGTTGATCTGTCTTCACTCATAGTTAATTTTCATTTAGAAAAACTTCTTTTATGTGAATCAACAAATATACAAATAGAAGTCTTAAATATAACATAGGTTTGTCAAAGATTCATAAAATCCCATGTCACAATTCACTTCAGAAGTTGCAATACTGTCCATGTGTTTCTCTCTTTGGTATCAATTTTAAAGGCTTTCAAATGTCTTCAGAGTCAAAAAACTTCTGCTAAAATATCATCACCAGAAATTTTACCATACATTTTTATTATAGTTGGTAAACTTCTAAAGTATTTCCTCTGTAAAAATCAGGGGAAATGGCTGAGTAACAGTGACTATTGGAATTATTTGATATGTTGCTTGAAAACAAGGCATTTCAACGTTGCCCATTTTGGGTGCCTGGCTGCCTTAGTCCCAAGAGTATGTGACTTCTGATCTCAGGGTCATGATTTTGAGCCCTAAGTTTGGTGTGGAAATTACTTAAATAAATAAAACTTTTTAAAAATTCAAAAGAAATAAACACTGTCCCTTTGCGTCCTTCTGACACATGGAATGACAAAATCCCACAAACTCTTAGTCTGTTTCTTCATGTTTGCAATCAAGCATTATCATTGTTTATTTTGAATTTATGGCTTAAACATAGGAATATGTGTTTCCACGGGGTTTGGAACTGAAGGGTTCCAAATCATTAGGCACTTATTCTGAAAACAAGCACTTCCGGGTGAACTCACTGGAGTCAGGGGTTAATTCTCAAATTAACTTCCATGCAGAATACAATACTTGTTAATAGATAAGCCATTTGAATGTGTTCATTGAAGGTTAGCTATACATTAGTGAAACTCAACAGCAACCAGAGAGATTATTTAGAACTTAGACCAACAAAAAATTATTTCAAGGAGGGTATTTATATCACTGACATTGTTTAGATTGGCCAGCGCATGTTAACAATAATAAAAAAAAAAAACCCAGACTCTTAGTTTGTTTTATTGTTGTTTTAAAATTTGCTGAACAAGGCACCCCGATCGCCTGCTTTCGGGATGGATGGCCCCACTGCGCACACGTCCCTGGTGCTCACGTGAGGAGCTGGGGTGATTCAGCCCCTGGCAAGCCACACTCGGAGTCTGGCCTGCTAGAGCTTGCAAGGAAGCCTTGATGGCAGAGCTCACAACGTGGAGGCCTGTATCCAGGTCATGGACCTATTTCATGTGGCCTCTGATGTTATTGAGCAAAACAGAAAAAGAGCTCCGAGCCATCAGTGCCACTTGTCATGGTGTGTGCTTACGGTTCGCCCCACTGGCCCATTTTTCATACCTTGTCTAATTTGCCCACATCCGTTATCTGCCTGGCGCCTGTAGCCATCTGACTTTATGGCTTTGTTTCTAGAGTTGTCCTGATATAAACCTAAATGTCCAGCCGGTTAGCTTGGTGGCTTTGCTCTCTGCTCTGCCCTCACTGACCACAGCTCAGCAGGTCGCCCTAACGCCTCAACTCCGGCCGCTTTAGAAGCCCCTTTCCCTCTTGTTTAACCTGGTGTTTCTCTCCCCTCACCACCACCACTCTGCTTCAGAAAGGAGCCGCTCAGGCAACCGCAAAGTGCTCCGCCAGCAGGAGCCAGAAAGGAAACTGGTCTTCAGCTTCATCTTTGATGCACAGAAGACCAGTGAGGAGTGGGGAGCCCGGACTCGTCATCCAGAGTGCAGCAAGGGGCGGCTCCCCTGGTGAGTAGATGGCGAAACAGGGGACAAACCATTTCTAAGCCCTGAACACTCACTCGGAGTCCTGCGCATGGTTGGCTTCACTGAACGAACTTTGTGCAAAACTCATTCTTGGCCAAACTGCCCCACATGAGCACAAGCAATTGCTTTCAGTCAGGGGTGTTGGAGCCGGCTCATTCTGACGCCTTTAGCAGTCCGGAATTTCACCAGTACGGTGTATCTTGAAATCAGCCAAGGGAGAAGTATTTACACCAAGGACATTGGCAAATGTTATAAACAAGGGCTTTCTGCAGGGGGTGAGCAGCATACCACTGCCTTTGGCCCAACCGGACATGTTTTTCTGCCCATGGACAGTGACTAGAAATTTTCCATTTTATTTGATTTCTTTTCCTCCCTTACGCTTAAGAGAAGTTGTCTAGAGCAGTTAAGAGGTGGGCTCTGGAGCCACACCATCTGGGTTCAAGTCCACTTCCTACCTGTGGGACCTGGAGCCACTGCTTAATCTCTGTGCCTCACGTTCCCATCTCTAAGATCAAGGTAGTCCTAGCACCTCCTCAAAGGATTTTTGTGGGTTTATATGAGTCAATAAACGTGAAGTACCTAGAGCAGGGCCTGCACCTAAAAAGTGCTCCACAAACATTAGTTACTGTTCTAAGACTAAAATGTCCTATAGTTCTCCTATTTTAGCTGCGTAGTTAAAAGATGCAAATATCTTGTAACCAATTTAAACCAGGCACTGCGCTCTGACTATAAATATCACTAATGTACCATCTTTTTGATTGGGTATCTATCAGGTTAACTCATGTCCTCTTCCTCTCAAAAAGAAAGCAATGACGCATGGTAAAAGGCCTATCAACTCTACTACTCCAAAATATGGGTGTTGGTTTTGCATCTCAATCCCAGAATTAGAAAAAGTCTACTTTTGTTTGTTTGTTTTTATAATTTTTTTTTCTTTGAGAAAGAGAGTGAGGAAGGGGCAGAGGGAGGGAGAGAGAGAATCCCAAGCAGGCTCCACACTGTCAGTGCGGAGCCTGACGTGGGGCTCAAACTCAAGAACCTAGAGATCATGCCCTGAGCCGAAGTTGGAAACTTAACAGACGGAGCCATTCAGGTGCCCCTATAAATTCTGCTTTTTAAAACATCATTTTTAAGGTGCACTGTATTTTTCACATGCTCACAGTCCTGAAATCAGAACAGGTGTTAGAGTTGATGTGTGCATTGGATATGGCCGTGTGTTTCTTTTTCCCTCCCTAAAAGTAGTTATTAAATTGTTGATTGCTGGGGTGCCTAGGTGGCTCAGTTGGTTGAGCATCCGACTTTGGCTCAAGTCATGATCTCACAGTTCATGGGTTCGAGCCCCACATCGGGCTCTGTGCTGACAGCTAGCTTAGAGCCTAAAGCCTGCCTTTAGATCCAGTGACTCCTTCTCTCTCTGACCCTCCCTGCTCATGCTGTCTCTCTCTCTCTCTCAAAAATAATAAAAACATTTAAAAAAATTATTGACTGCATCTCACAATCGATGGTGCCTTAGAATCTGAGAAGTGTAATAATAATTGTCAATGACATAATCAGACAAGGGACCTGGATGCCAGCCTCCATGTCTAATGCCATGTCCCTAGGATCACAGTGTTTCCAGGGGTGGGTTTCTCTTACTTATGTGGCTACCAAGGTGGCCTATTCCTACCCTGAGGCCGTGTTGGTGGGGGTTGGCCCAGGTCCAGACATTTTTTTTTTTAATGTGCAAAGTTGCTTCCTCATTCTTCAATTAGAAGCACAGTGCACCCTTCCCCGGGGGCTAGGATCTGACCACCAGCAAGGAAAGCACTAAGGCAAAGTGAAAGCAAAGGTGGGGTAGGAACTGGGCTCCGGCCCAGCTGTGCCGGCAGAAAACACACCCGCGCCACTGACATTCTGTTCTGAGTCATCCCCTTCCTGGTTCCACATGGTTGGTCCACACACCACACTTTCTCTGTAATCTCAGTTTCCCCACCTGCTTTCTTGCCCAAACAGCTTGTGGAATTTAAGAAGGTGCAATCAGTAAAAGACTTCAAAGGACTGTGCGAGCGATTCCGGCTGTGGAGATTCGGGGCGGGGTGCTCCTCCCCAGCTCTTCCCTGAGCCCAGGCTCTCCGCAGCCAGTGCCTCTGGGCCCCCCAAGCAGTCCCTGAGCCGGAGACTCTGAGCTACAGGGCCTGGGGCTCCCGTGTGCGAGGCGGGGGCCAAGCTGCTGGGATCCCAAGAGAGCAGCGGCCGGAGCAGAAGCCACAGGAGTGACCCTTCACGGAGCCAAGCTGCCATCCACACCCAGACCGCCTTTGTTCTTGTTTTGTCCCTACTCTGCGTCCTGTGTGCCGGAGCCCCTACAAGGCGCGGCAGGAGGGGACTACGCAGTCTGGGCCTGGACCTCAACCTTCACTGCTATGTCGGCAGCCCTGCCTTTTCCTCCCTGCAGGAGCCACAATGCTGGGGTGGAGGGGGAAGGGGAGACACAGATGTGTCAGGCAAAGAAGCCTTGTAGTGTGCATCACAGCAGGAAGGGGGGGAGGGGTAAGCTTCACCCAGCCGCTGCCCCTACCGCCCCTTCCCAGTTCCTGTGGCACTAAAATGACAGCCCGCCCAGCATTCCTGCTATGGGCTCCACCCCCACATTCACACCAAAGCCACACTCCCTAGGCTACACCCAGCCTGTGCTGCGCACTTGGGACCGGGGGATGGACTGACGCAGGGCATTCCTGAGAGATCCAGGACTCCTTCCAAGCAGCTTTGGCTCGGAGCCTCCCCGTGTGTCTGCCCGAACCTTTCTCCAAGCCGTGCTACTAACACTCTTCCCACCTGTGTAATTAAAAAAATCAACCTAGCACAAAAGAGATCCGATCATTACCCCTAATTCCTGGGAGATAATCTTCGTTTGCCTGGGAGTGTTGGGCTGGCCAGATAATACCAGTGTGACTTAGAGTGGGGGCTGGCCACAGCAGGAAGAACAATATGCTTTAGGATGCAGCTTTGGGTCACCCAGTTCAGTCCACCCAGAGTCAGAGATCCCCTACATGAGCACTCAATCAATCATGCTGACCTGATGGAGCCCCAATAAAAGCTCTGAATACCAGCGCTCAGGTGGGCTTCCTGGGCTTATAATACTCTGTGCATAGTCTCGGGTAGATTCCTGGAAAGCAGCATGTCCTGACTATACGGGGGAGGGGACAAGGAAAGCTCTGGGTCTGGTCCCTGGTCTCCATCCTATGTGTTCCTTGCTTCCTGGGCTCCCACCCTTCTCTCCTTCCTAGGCCTTTCCCCCAAAAATCTCTTTTATGGTCAATCCCCTCTTGGCATCTGCTTCTCAGTGGACCCAAATGAATACAGGTGGTCTGTGAGCCATCAGCAGAATCCCAGGCCCCTCCTCGGACCTCCTAAGTCACACTCTCAGAGGCGAGGCCTGGAGATGCACGCCGTGGACGAGCTGCCCACACAATTCAGACGCACACCAAACTTGAAGGACCACTGGCCTGGAAGATGAGCGGTTTCTGAGCAACTGCTGCAGTCAAGGCTTAAATGAAAGGCCGCCACCAGTGGGAGGTGGGCGTCTGGGGCTCCACCAGGCTGCTGCCCTGGGTGGGACGCTAAGCTCCCAACTGCAGGGTGGACGTGTCTCATGATGGTCTCGTGGGTGGCGGCGAGTGCAGTCATTAGAGGAGCTGGTCCCACGCATGAGGCCAGGTGCTTCCTGCTGCCTGCACCCCGCCGCCTAGTCAGAGACACCAATCCATTATCCTCCCACCCAGCCTGGCTCCTTGAGAACGCAAGCTTCAGAACATCTCCCCGCAGCATCCACTGCCACCTCCTTTTTCCACCAGGATGCTGGGCTCCCTGTTCCTCTCTAGGGTTTCTTGTCATCACAAAAGCTCATCATCACAAAAGCTCAATCATTCCAAAGCCTAACAAAGAAGGGCCACTTCCTCTTTGCATTTCTTTGTATGTGTTTCCACTCTTGACAACACTTTCATTTACTCATTCACTTATCCAACAAATACCATAGAACGCTTAGTACATAGCATATACATAATGGAATAATCATACCATAACCCCCTAATGGGATGAGCCTAGACACAGTGGACTGAAGAACCACAAATCTTGAGACCACAAAGTTCTTTGGTCTTATAATAAGAATAATAAGGTGGTCAATGATTTCAGGTGAAATTTCTCCCTCTGATGCTCTTCAAATGGGACTGGCTACACAATTTGCAGGTCCCCATGCAAAAGAAGAGTGTGATGCCCCTTATTAAAAAAAAATTATGAAGAATTTCAAGATGGTGACAACACAACATGAAATCTCCTGAGGGTGAGACCCTGTGGTCTAGGAAGCCTACTCAGTCCCTAAGGTCTGAGGGCTCCCCAGCCTGCCCCCAACCCCACCCTTGCAGCTGGGGGTGCATCAACAGGCTTTGGGTTTGCTAAGGAGTTGCCTTCACCCCTTTGGCCACCCACTGGGATCTGTCAAAATCCATTCCCAGGCCATTTCTTCATGTAGGTTCACCCTCACAAAATTCATCTTTGTCTCATCAATGTCTTCCCATCAGATGGATAACCTTAGAGCAGTTTCTTTGGGAACCTCTTGAGGCCCTGAATTGTCCCCAGGCAGTCACCTAGAGCCACTCATCCCCTGACCCCATCAACAGGGACAGTGGGCTGCTGGCAGCCATTCTCAGGTGGGGTGGGCTGAAGTGGGGGTCTCAGTACCAAAAAGGAAAAGAAAGTACGACCTATCCCTTCCCTAGAGCCATCAGTCCACAAAACTGCCTTATCAGAGGGGTGCCTAGGTGGCTCAGTAGGTTGAGTGCCTGACTTCAGCTCAGGTCATGATCTTGAAGTTTGTGAGTTTGAGCCCTGCAGAGATCTCTCTGCTGTCATCACAGAACCTGGTTTAGCTTCACTGTCCCCCTCTCTCTCTACTCCTCCCCCACTAGTTTTTTCTCTTTTTTTTTCTCTCTCTCTCTCAAAAATTAATAAACATTTTTTTTTAAAACTGCATTATCACAATAGCCATCAGGCTTAGAGGGCCCCAGTGAGAAATTTAGAGTCAGGCTAGGAAATTTTGGGTTTTTGTTGATTTAAAAAAAAAGTGGGGGGCACCTAAGTGGCTGAGTCTGTTAAGTGTTTGACTTTGGCTCAAGTCATGATCTCGCACTTTGTGAGTTTGAGTCCCGCGTCGAGCTCTGTGCTGACAGCTCAGAGCCTGGAGCCTGCTTCAGTTTCTGTGTCTCCTCCTTTCTCTGCCCCTCCCATGCTCATGCTCTGTCTCTCTCTGTCTCTCAATAATAATAAACATTAAAAAAAATTTTTTTAAGTGGAAGATGATGAGATAGTTCAAAGAGCCATTAAATCCCAGAGTGAAAACCTAAGAATTTGGCAATCTGAATCCTTTTAGAGCCAGTTCTGATATGGGCAGTGGGACAGCTTGTGTGTTGGGGGAAAGGGGGTATAAAATACCATTTGAATCATTTTTAAGTGTACAATTCAGTGGCATTAAGTACATTCACTTTGTTGTGCAACCATCACCTCTGTTTCCAGAACTTTTTCATCATCTCCAACTGAAATTCTGTACCCATTAAACAATAATTGCCCATCCACATCCCCTCAGCCCTGGCAACCTCTTCTCTACTTACTGTCTCTATAAATGTGTCTGTTCTAGGGGTGCCTGGGTGGCTTAGTCAGTTGAGCATCCGGCTTCGGCTCAGGCTATGATCTCACAGTTTGTAAGTTCAAGCCCCATGGGGCTCTGTGCTGACAGTTCGGAGCCTGGAGCCTGCTTCAGATTCTGTGTCTCATCCTCTCTCTGCCTCTTCCCTCACTCGTGCTCTGTCACTCTCCATCTGTCAAAAATAAACAAATGTAAAACAATTATATGTGTCTGCTCTAGGTATCTCAGGTCAGTAGAATCATACAATATTTGTCCTTTTGCATCTGGCTTAGTTCACTTAGCATGATGCTTTTGCTTAGAATCCATGTTGTAGCATGTATCAGGATTCCATTCCTTTTTATGGATAAATGATAGGGTCCCAAGATGGGTCTGAAAATTAAACTGACGAAAGACAGATTAACAGGAAAAAGTGTACAAAAATCTTTTTTAAAGTAGGCTTCACTCCCAGTGCAGAGCCCAACACGGGGCTTAAACTCACGACCCTGAGATAAAGACATGAGCTGAGTTTCAGAGTTGGACGTTTAATTGACTGAGCCACCCAGGCCCCCAAATTATGCAAATTTTATTAAGTTTTTACAGACACATGGAAGCCTTCACAGGAGATAGAGACCTGAAGAGGTGAACATAGTAGGAAGCTTTATACCTTTTAGACAAAGAAGCAGTAAATTTGTCAGGATTTGCCAAGACAAAGGGTTTAGGCTGGGGGGAATAAATGGTGAAGAAATCACTAGGATGATAAGGGTTGGTTTAACAAAGTTTGTTTCTACAGATTTCTCAACCCCCAATCTCCTGGCCTATCGTTATAAGAATGTCTTCCTTCCTCCTGATACAGGGACAGTACCTTTCACATGGGGGGGGGTTGATGACATGTTTCAGAGAAGAAAGACAAGGGCCCAGGGGAGGTCAGAGCACCCTTTTTGCTTCTCTTATTTCCTCAAACTCCTTCAGCCTAAGATATTCAATCTGCCAAGGTGCTATATTGTGGGGTAGCATGTTTGGAAACTCATCACTTGCCCACACCTTTGTAAGGGGCCTCTTTGCTAAACTGTCCTCAGTTACTCCATTAGTGTCTCCTGCCGGACATTGACTAACACAGTGCTCTGCATAGCACAGCAAAGAGCCAAGGCTGAGTGTGGCCTCTGGAGCCGGTGTGCCTGGGCTTAAAAACCAGCACCCCCACTCACTAGCTGTACGACTGAGGCAAAGCACTAATCCTCTCCGATCCTAAGTTTCCTCATCTACCAAATACACGCTAACTTCATAGGACTGGGGTGGTGATTGCATAAAACAATTCAAAGTACTCAGGATGTTGCTGGTACACAATTCGCACTCAAGGAAAGTTAGCTATTATTTCATTTCTACTCCACACTAGTGTACTTAGGACGATCCACCAATACATCTGGGCACAGCTGGAGATAAGTCTCCAGGCAGATGTTTTAGCTATTATATTTATTTATTTATTTGCTTATGAGAGAGAGGGTGCAAGTGAGCAAGGGGCAGAGAGAGAGAGAAGGAGAGAGAGAGAAAGCAGGGTTCACTTGAAGCGGGGCTCATGTTTTACCCAAAGCAGTGCTCGAGCTCACCCAAAGTGTGGTCCCAACTCACCCAACATGGAGCTCGAACTCACAAACTGTGAGATAATGGTCTGTGCTGAAATGAGATGCTTAATGACTGAGCCATCCAGGTGCCCTTATCATATCATTTTTAAATCCTTTTTTTTTAAAGTAGGCTCCATGCCCAGCACAGAGTCCAACACAGCCCAACAGAGGGCTTGAACTCACAACCCCTAGATCAAGACCTGAGCTGAGATCAAGAGTCAGACACTTAATCAACTGAGCCACCCAGGCACCCCTATGTTGTTTTTAACATAAGATTCTTTTTTGTTATAAAAGTAATGACTATTCATTGTGTAAAGCTTGGAAACTATAAAAATACATAAGGAAGAAAATAAAGGTCACTTGTAATCTTACATACAATTACAACCACTAATTCTTTTTGGTGCCTTTCCTTCCAGATTGATGTATATTTATGTATATCACACGTATTTGTATTTATAGATAGTTTTTATATACCGAGAGTCTGTATACTGATTTATCACTGCTATGCCCTTTTCCTTGTGCCATTGGTCTTCTAAAACATGATTTTTAACTTTAAACCATCTGTTAGTTTAGTTGCATGTACATCTTTAAAATCATATACTGTATAAAATAACATTCTAAGGGAGGAATACGCCTTTTTTCCGCTCTCACGTTGCATGACATAATTTATTTGAATTTTTCCCATGTCTCTTTCGCGTTACCATTTTAAATATCTTTTCTCCCCAGAGCCACTTTCTGAGTCCTCTCTGTTTTCTCGAGTGTGTTACCTTCTCTTTCATCTAAGTTGTTTGCATTTCAGCACTTTTTAAATTCATTTTCAGTCACGGAAATTTTATCCTAAACCACTAGCGAACAGTTAGTTCTACCTAAAACAGTTCAGTTTTTCTTTTTTAAATGCAGGACTCAATAGTAGATTTTTCATGAGCCATGTGATCTCTACAAAATAGCCATTAAGTTTGTTTCCTATATTTTTTATGGTTCTTTAAGATTTTATTTTTAAATAATAAAACAGCCAATGTGGGGCTCAAACTCACAACCCTGAGATCAAGAGTTTCATCCTCTACTGTGTGAGATGGCCAGGTGCCCCCGCTTGTTTCCCTTAAATGTTACACTTCTAAAACGTTATCCATGGACATGAATCAATATTCAAAAGGAAAGGTAATTTTTCATTGACATTTAATTTTCCTTCTTAAGATAGAGTATTACTTTCTTTTTTTAAATTTTTTTAAATTTTTTTTATGTCTTTTATTTATTTTTGAGAGACAGAGAGAGACAGCGCAAGCAGGGGAGGGTCAGAGAGAGAGGGAGACACAGAATCTGAAGCAGGCTCCAGGCTCTGAGCTAGCTGTCAGCACAGAGCCCGACGTGGGGCTCGAACCCACGAACTGTGAGATCATGCCCTGAGCCGAAGCCGGCCACTCAACCGACTGAGCCACCCAGGCGCCCCAAGTATTACCTTCTTAATCTGTTCCCTATTAGTGGATACTTAGAGTGCTTTTGCATCTCTCATGAAGCTCATTTTTGAAATGGCTTGGCGAGGAACTAGGAACAAGGAAAAAGTCAAGCTCCCTTCAAGAGAGAACCTATACTTTTGACTGTTCTTAGCAGCATCTCTCTGACCTCCCTGAAGGGGAGTTCCTTCCACTCGCTTTAGAACCAATACTGTTCTTTGACTCCAGCTGGTGTTCAGGGGACTGAAGCCCCAGGTCCAGGCATGCTGACAGCCTGGGAAGGAGGGCACAGGACAATAATTCTTCAACCAGCCCCTGCTTGCTCCTTGCTAAGCTCCAGATGTGTCAGGAGCCACTAGCATCAGAGACACAGCCCAAAAGGTACACCTTCAAACCAGAGAGAATTTGGCCATCAGGCCACATCTGAAGCCTACACACCCCGGAGCTTCTGCAGGCCGGTGTCCCACCCCTTTGCCAGTTCCTTCTATTATATAAATCAAGGCCTGAGTCCAGCTGAAGAGAAGTCAGGACTGAAAAAGGAAAGACAATTAGAACAGGGGTAGCCAAACAGGCTTCTGGCCCAACAGTGTGACATCCAGTATTGGAATTATCCCAGCAGACAAATGCACCCTTGATGGGTGACATTGACCATTGATACTTTGGGGTCTGGGGATATCCAGAAAGAAAAAACTATTTCTCTCCTGAAAATTCTACCCAACTGCCTAAAACCTCAAGAAGCTACCCAGTTGGTTTTGCAGAAGTCATCCAAACCTGGCAGAGGGGTGAGTTTTTCTTGGTGATTGGGAAATCAGAATGTTCAGAATGAAGTTAGAGGCAAGAAACTGCTGAAGAAGTTGGGTTCCACCCAGTGGTATGCTGGCAAATGTTAACAACAGATCCTCAAATGTGGGATGGGGGGCAGCAAGGAGCCCTGATCAGTAGCATCTCCCAGTTTCCATGGTGTCACTGAATGCAGAGTTGTAGAGATGTGGAGAATATTTCCACCATACAGATACAATACACAGAAACAACTTAGAGAGCATAGGTAATAGTATCAAGTGGTAAAATGTTTAAGATGTGATGTTTTAAGTATTTATTTTACTTTGCTTTCAATATAACTTATTTAGTTGCAGGCTTATGTAATATAATGTTTAATAATAAGTGTTTAAGTGATGGCATGCAAAATTCCTGAAAATAAGTCAGCTTTCATAAGCCATTATAAGCCAGCACACCATTTGGACCTTCAACCTCCCCTGTCACTGACATGTCTGGGTCTCCACTCCAATGTAGAGCTAGCAAAGAAACCTTGGGGAGAGTAAAAAAGCCATGTTGAATTTGAATGACATTTGAACTGTTCCCTCATTTCCCCATTTCTCTGATGACCCAACATACACTAGTCAGGGTTCAACAGAGAAACAGAATCAATAGGAGATGAGATAGGGAAGGAGAGAGAGAGAGAGAAGGCGAGAGAGATTTGTTACGGGAACTGGCTCATATGACTATGGAGAAGGATGCAGGCTAGAGAACCAGGAAAGCCAATGGTATAATTCAGTCAAGAGTCTGAAGTTCTGGGAACCAGACTCTCTGAAGTTCCAGGCCAGGAGGAGAACATCCCAATAGTAGAAGAGAGAATTCCTCCTTCCTTCACCTTTACTTCCATTCAGACACCCAATGATTGTATGAAGTCTGCCCACATTGGTGAGAATGGGTCTCTCCAGCCCTCCGATTCAAATGCTAATCTTTCTCTTCACAAACACCTAGAAATAATGTTTTACCAGCTATCTGGGCTTCCCTTTGCCCAATCAAGTTGACGCATAAAATTCACCTCATACAGCCCTATCCTTTCTTTAAAATTTGTTTTAATGATAACATTTGGCAGATGGGCATATAGCCAAGGCATAGACATTACTATCATGAGTACCTATGAACTATTCAGTTTGAAAAGTAGAACATTACAGATTCACCTGAAGTTTCCCACGTCTTCCTCATTAAGTCTCTCCCACCCTCTTCAGAAGTGACCACTGTCCTGAATTTGATGTTTACCATTCCCATGCTTATCTTCATAATTTTAGTAATATGTATTTATCCATGTTGTTGTGTATATGTGTGTGTTTACATATGTATATGTGTATATGTATTGTTCCCAATCTCTTTTTACAGAGAAGAAAATTAAAAAAAAAAACCCTCAGAGTCCAACTTGCTTGAATAAAATATCTTTCTCATTAAATTTTTTTTTTTTTTAGTTTCTGACTCTGACGAATGAAGCTCACCCAAAACAGGCTTACAGGTAAAACCAGCCTCTTTATTTCTAACCTACGGATAATTTAGAAGGATGGGTGCATGGCTGGCCTGCAGGACTGGAATAAATGCTAATGAGCAAAGAAAAGTTTTGGGGTTTTTTTTTGACTTCCAGATAATGGCCTGTCTTCTGTTTCACTGTGAATGCCATAGGTAGCAGATTATGGTTGTCACTTGAATTTCCATCTGGCTTTTCCTAGTCACTCTGTATAAATGCCTCTGTGAAGACATCTTATTCATTGAACTCTTTACTAACCAACATTTTCATCCAAGAGGTAAGAGTTTACATAGCATTTCTATTTTATCCCTTTCTTAAAATGACAAATATTGACAAACATCAATGCAGGGAGATGTTATTGTTGTAAGCTAAAAATCACAAGATGGAGATTTGTGATTCTTTATCGAACTTGATTATAAAAGTTTTTATCGAGCACTGTCAGACTAGTAAGCTGGGGAGAGGCTTCAGATTTATAACTTGGTCCTAAATGGGCAACAGCAGATATAAAATCTTGGAATTTAATATCAGCTTTGAAAATGTTAAATTGAAAGTTCGAGCCGTTTTTACTTTATGAACTGGCACATTGTAGAATGCACGGGCTGTATTGATTTCTGACAGAAGAGGCTGTCTCTAAAATGGATTCGAGCCTTTTCATATTCCATTTCATCCGAAAGGCACATTTTAAGTGATGTCCTCTTCATTTCCATTTAGTGTGTGTGACTTAATTGAAGAAGAAAGAAAACAGCTTTACAGAAAAAGACCTCTTCCAAGAGCCTGTTGGGGTCACTACAGGGGTGGAAAATAAAATTAAGGAAATCTGCTAACTGACATGAAGTTCACACCATGGATTTTTTACCCCCAAGTATTTCAGTTCAAAGCAGATTCAAAACCATTTCCTTGGGCTATTTCTGCAACAGAGTGACAAGAGGAAAGATGTCCTTTGTGTCACTCCTTAATTTTTTTGGCCACCCGTCCCTGTCTGGAGAGGCCTCCTCACAACCTCTGCCTGCCTTTCTCACTTTCTGGGAATGCAGTCTCCTGGACTCAGAGGTCTTGGAGATGGGGCCCCAAGCAGCCTTGGCCTGGTGAGCAGTGAAGGACAGGGCTGGGAACATGCTGATTGGGGCAAAACCCATGTTAACGTAAGTTACACATGTCATGGGACAGTCAACCAGGGAAGCTTTTATGCTCAGAATTCCAGCCCACTGGTGTCTGTACAGAGACTCAAGCCTGGATGGCAAAAATGCTGTCCTATGCAGGTTTTGGTATAACCTGTGATTAAGGGATGTTGGAAAGGAGCATCTACCCCAAAGATATCCTCTGTGTTGGTTTTCTAAGATTGCTGTTACAAATTACTAAAAATTTAGCAGCTTAAAACAACACAAATTTATTCTCTTAAAGTTTTGGAGGTTGGAAGTCTGAAATGGGTCTTATGGGGCTGAAATCAAAGGCCATGTTCCTTCTGGGGGGGGGGCGTAGGCAAGAATTCTCACCTTTTTTAGCTTCTAGAGGATTCCTGGATGTCTTGGTTTATGGCCCCGTCTCTTCCATTGTCCAAGTACATCAATCCAACCTCTGCTTCTGTTGTTGCAGTCCCTCTCCCAGCTTCTGACCCTCCTGTCTCCCTTATAATGACCCTGTGGTTACCTGGGCTCTACCTGGATAATCTAGGACAATCCCTACATCTCAAAACCCTTAATTTGATCATACATGCAAAGACCCTTTTCCCATATAAGGCAACATATTCAGTTTCTGGGGATTAGGACATACATATCTTAGTGGGGTGGGCATTATTTAGCCCACCACAATTAACTACTACTAAACTGAAACTTTGCCTTTGGAGAGATTTTCTTTCAGGCCTTAAATTTTGTATATGTGAGAGTCTCTTTTAAAATGCAAACACTCCTGGTAAAGGTGATGGCAAGAGAGCCATCTTGAGAGAGCCCTGGCCAGCTCTTGAGTTCTTTCTGTCCCTAATTCTTCTATCTAATGAGGCTGCATTATGTTGGTTTATGGAAACCCCTGTGAGGTACCCTTACCCTAGCCCTAAAACCCTGAGAAAACAAAGAAAATAAGATTACATTGATGAATTCATCACTTCCCTGATCAGAAGAGAGACACCTAGAGTCATCTGAAAGAGAGAAAATGGCTCTCCATGCTGGAAGAACCCTGAGTAACCAGATGAAGGGGATTATTCTGGAAGGTCTCAAGAAGAAGGAGGTGGCCCAGGAGGAAGTGTGGGAAAGAGAAGGCACAATGCTCGCAGGCCCATGTACCAGGGATCTGTTGGCCCATCTCGAGCTGTTCTCCATCTTCCCCACATTGCTCTGTGACCTGAGAGGCTGGCCTCCATGGAACCTATCAAGCTCTCTGGCTTCCCCCGTGTTCAGCCAAAAGGAGGCACAAGCAGCGTCAGAGGACAGGAGGAGTGAGAAGCCCAAGTATTTCATCCTCAGTTCCTTCCCTGCTAGACAGCTCTGGCCAGGGTGTGTTTGTCCCCACTCCCCGGAGGCCTTGGATCCTGTGGAAAGGCTCTGCCTCAGGGCTGCAACCCCAGCCTTCTCCAGCTTCTGACAACTGCTTCCTCCTTCTGCCCTGGGGATGGAAATTACTCCCAAGGTTGCCAGATTGGGGCTAGATCAGGGTGCTTCACCATTTCTTGTTGGCTTTGAAACACATTTGGAAAGAATTGCTTCTTTAAGCTCTCTGCAGTCACTACACCCTTTTGGGTATGCCGTTATCTCCTGGCCCAACACCCGCCATATTCGAGCACCGCCCAGAAGAGGGAGAGTAGGCCGAGTTTGATGGGGGCACGTGCCTAGCCGTTCTGGCAGGTGCTTCTTTCTGGTAAAAGCAGTGGCCCCCGACCTTCGCGCTCAATGCCACTAAATTCTGGGCATCTCTGCCTGACACCCTCTGCACGGATTTCAGAAGCCCTGAACAGCCAGTTGTTACTCTGACTCCACACAGCTTCTCATTCTGTGTGAGAGAAAGCACTGAGCGGCTCCAATCACTTCACCAGCTGTATGTCTTATTGTACATTAATAAATGGGCTTTTCTATTTGTATTTCTCCCTGAGCTTTGTCCTGTGAGTGATCCTCACTCATCCTGTCAAACTGAGGGCATGAGGAAATGGAGCATCTGGAATAGCAAGGCTGGGAACAGACCAGAGGCTGGACCACAGTGAATGCCCCAAGGTAAATGCCACCTCGCCAGGCTGCCTGGTGGCCGGGCCCTCTGGCATCTCCTGCAGTATCTGTCCCAGCACACACTCCTTGCAGACTTCTATAGCCTCTAATGTCCTCCACTGGGCCAGCATTTCATGATCCTCCCACAGGCTGTTATCGGCCAACACCTTGCAGGGATTATGACAGCTGGCTCAGAGCTGGAACACGTGGAAATAGGACACGGCTCAGCGCGTGAAGAGGGTGGGATGTGGGAGGGGGACAGGTGAGGAGATGAGGCAGAAGGAGGTTGACAATAAAGGGACTGTCCACGTGACCTGCTTCACGTTTCCGCAGCTGCCCTCTGTGGGTCCAGGGTCTGGTCTTGGCTCTGCTACTATCTGTGTGAACTTGATCTTCCCTAGATACCTGTTTCTTCAACTGAAAAAGGAATGCTACAGATTCAGGAGTCCATTTCACCTGCATTTGTCACATATATTCAAGTATCGTAAAATACATGCATAGCCTAGTAGCATGCAGCTGGGAAGGAGAGATTCAGTTTGAAGTGGGCTCTTCAGGCTTTAGGGTTAGAGGACAGGAGGTCACATGAACTTAGGCTTGGCATCCAGCTCTACTACTTACAGTGTGACCCTGTGCAAGTTAATTAACCTCTCTGAGCCTTAATCTTCTCATCTGCAAAACAAGAACAATGCTGCCTACCTTACATAAAGGTAAGGATTATGAGATAAAGTATGTGTACCCCAGACATAAGCTAGGGACCCCTTTCCTCCAGTCTCTGCATGGAGCTACATCAGAAGAAGATAATCCTACAGGCAAATGCAATTCATACTTTTTTCTAATCACACAAGTACGATTCAACGATCATAGGAGAGGGTCCAGTCTATAGCCCACAGTAACCTTTAATAAAATAGCTTTTATTCTCTGCCCAACTGCCCTGCCCCCACTAGAAATCTCACGAAACTCTCCCAATGGCACTAGACTTACCCGGTTTAGCAAAACAAAACAAACAACAGAAAAGGATGAGCAGTTTATTTTGATTTTCAGAAATAGAACAAATCTTTTTTTAAGTACTAATATTTCCCAGGCAATATTTGGGACATACTTATACTAAAAAAACATATACATTATACTAAAGAATCACGGATTTATCTGAAATTCAAATGAAACTGGTGTCATGTATTTTATCTGGCAACCCTCCCTAACACCCAGCTCACAGATTTATTTCTTCTGTTCTTCATTCCTCCCCATCCCGTATTTGCTACACAGGTTGACCGAGCTAAGTTTCTCCCACTTCATTTTCAGATTATCATCTATGTTCTGCCCAGTACAGGCATCCTCCACAATGAGGGAGAGCTTTGGTGGGGGTCCAGCAAGAAGGACCCTTCCCGCTCCCCCGCCCCCACCCCACCCCCCACCCCAGTCCTCCCTCTATAGCCACTCCCCCAATCCTACCTTTCCAGAAGCTCAGAAGCCAGGAGAACCTGAGAGGGCAGGAGAGAAGAAGCAGCTAACTGGCAAAGACCACATTTTTGTTAGTGTTAGGGAGTGAAGGTATCATTCTCACACGTTAACAAATAAGGTACTTAGCTCAGGCTCTGCAGTACAGTAAACACAGACGCCTGCTCTTAGTCATTCTCCTCCTCCTCGATATTACGAGACAGACATCCTTTCCCAGCCTCCTCGACCAAATCCAAGGCCCCATTCTCTATAGAACATTCCAGAGACCTTAAAAGAGGCCTGCCCACCTGGGGCTCCCGCTGAGATGCTGCCCTGGCACCCCCCCCCCCCGCCCGGGTCTGGACCCACACCAGCCCATGGTAGCCTCCATTCCGGGGTGGTCTCTGCTCCGTTACTCGGAAGCCCCAGGTGATCACAGCATCCCTCTGTTCCCAGGGTCACGTGACCCACCCAGAAAGTTCAAAATTTCCAAAGGCCCCTAATGAGCCAAGGGGTCCCTTCTGGGACAGTGGCCTCAGTTCTCTTTAAAGAGGCCACTGTGCCGCTGCTGCCAAAGCCAGTAATCTTCCTCCATCCCGGGGCCACCTGAGGGAGTTGCGTTCCCATTACAAAAACAAAGCCCGCTGAGCTGGAATAGCGTTGGTCCTGAGTGCCAGCAAGAGCCTTGCCTCATTCCCAAAGGGGTGCTGGGTCCATTAGAGCTTTTCACAGCTGACTGCGCACCTGTTCTTCATTTTCCACTTCACTCGGTGCACTAAACAGTGTCCTGGAGAGAAGGACCCAGCAGAACAAACCAATAAAATTGAACATTTCCCCCTCAATCCTCTTTGAGGCAGATCCTCCAGGCTGTCTCGATGGGAAGATACGGCTTCATTTCTTTCTTTCTTTTTTTTCTTCTAAGAGTGGGAATCTAATCTGGGACAGATCAGACCCAGGGCTTTAAAGAAAAAAATGGTATTACAATCATTTCTCCTTATAACTACCAAGGGGTTTCTCTACCGTTTTTTCTTCCTATATCATTGCTACTTCCCAAAAAGCATCACATAAGAAACAGAAAGAAAAAAAGAAGCCTGAGTAGCATGGTATACCTCCTAATTTCAATTCATTTCAACAGACATTTGGTCTGAGGAACCAGCCCACCACGAGGGATACAAAGTAGGGAAAAGCCAGAGCCTGCCCTCCTGAGGCCCACCATGTGTGAGACTCAAGACACCTGCAGCACAAAGTCAGGTGGCCCCACCACCACCAAGAGGGGCTCTGTGCCCAAGAGGAACAGGGCAGGACGAGAGATGGATGGAAGGTTTCAAAGGTCTCACGGTTGTTGTTATTGCTGTGGTTTTTGTTTTTGTTTTATTTTCTCTCCTTTTCTACCCCCACCCCCCTGTTTTCTGATCATGCCCATTTCTCATCTCCTGAAGTGGCTGAGCTTGAACTTGGTAATTCTCCAAAGCCTTCAGTATTCCTCCCACCCCGACTCTAGAAAACAGACCATTTTGTCTAGCTTTTCCTATGGGTGTTTCTGTTCAGAAGAAGTGTAGCATACAATATATATATTTTTAATTGAGCATCTACTATGATAAGCACTAAGAAAATGGTTCCAGAAAATAGTAATGAGCAAACACACCTAGGCCCCCGGTTCATGGTGCTCACAGAGCAGTGGTTCAGCATGAAGTTAAGATTATAAATGCACATACTTTGGAGTTGAAAAGAGCTGGGTTGTCTTATACTCTGCGAGACTATAAGTTAATTCAATTCCCTAGGACTCAGTTTTGCTGTGTAAAACACAGACAATAATACCCAGCTCATAGGTTTGCCATGAGGCGTAAGCAAGGTGTGCCTTGGTGGGGGTGCGCTGTTCTAGCACCGCCCGTTTTGGCACCTCGTGACACACTGACAAGCCACTGTGCTTTGCTGTTTTCAGACTGTCCCATGTGTCTGTTTCATTTCCCCAATGACATCATCAGCCTCTTGAGGGCATAACAAGGACTGAGCAGATCATGAGGCTTCAACAAATAGCTGTTGAGTTCAGATTGCAGGAGAATGTGGAATTTTTCTGCAAAGCCACCGAGGTTTCCATTTTAGGCAAGGGCACAAGGGGGCAGAGGATTTCCACAGCTGAAACGCCAAATGCATATGTTTGCTCAGTGAATAGGGCAGAGGGAAAGACAGACTGAATTCCAATGGTGCTGTGACAGTGTCCTGTGACAGAGAGCCCACAGAGCAGAGAACACAGCTGAATAAAGCGGATGTAGAGAGAGATGAACGCAGCCAGGGGGACGCTCCGCGGGATGAAAGATAGCAATGGGTCCGCGTGAGACTGGGAAGGAGACCTCATTACTGCCCAGAGAGAGGCCAGCGACGCTCTGTAGGTGGGTGATGCTCGGAGGATCCCACGATGTGGTCGCATGGAGATCAAATGGAACAGCCATTGGTGCAACCACCACCTTGGAGGGCAAGGAAGGTAGGTGATCAGTAAATAAGTAATTGATACAAAAGATGCTTCTCTCCACCCCAGCCCCCCTACCACCTCCACTGCCACCACCACCACCAACTGACCCTGGAGAGGCGGCTGGGCTGTGGCCAGCAGAAGAAAAACCTGTGGGATACTGAGAAATTGGAAAATGTTTCTTGTCCTGAGAAATCCCTACAGGTAGCTGGCAGAGAGAAAAGTGCCAATGATTATTTGAGTTCTGAGCACCAGAAGCCTAAAATGGAGCGTTTAAAGAGGATAATCCAGGCCCATCTCTTTGCTTTACTGTGTGGAAACCAAAGTCCAGAGATGTGAAGTGACTTGCCCAGGGCCATGCCCGTAGTGAAGAAGCTGGGAATCATCGCTCAGATCCCCCAGGTCTGGGCTCATTGCTCATTCTTTAGGCGAACCAGTCTATAATGAGCAGCAGCTCTGTTTCTTGTGGTCAGGGCCCAGCCACACCTCGACCTCCAGTCAAGCTCAGATGACTTCAACATGGACTTTTCTTTTTCCCAAGTTCTCTTCCAACTGAGTAATGTGGTTGTGTCAGCCTTGTTTTGTCCCCTGTAGTTCTTTTTTTTTTAATTTTTCTTTAATGTTTAATTTTTGAGAGAGAGAGACAGAATGCAAGCGGGGGAGGGGCAGAAAGAAAAGGAGACACAGAACCCAAAGCAGGCTCCAGGCTCTGAGCTGTCAGCACAGAGCCCAGTGGGGGCTCAAACCCGTGAACAACAAGATCATAAACCTGAGCGAAGTCAGCCTCTTAACTGACTGAGCCACCCAGGTGTTCCTTTGCTCCTGCAGTTCTTAATATGTCTCTCAAAGCTGGATAAACCTCAGTGAGGAAACCAAGGTAACTCTTTCCAGACAACAGAAGCTTCGGTCAGGTTCGGCTATTATCAGTTATTAATACTGTCATTATCAATATTAGTGTTTGGTCACCAACTATTGGCTAGGCCCAGGCACTGACAAGCCAACGGCTAAGGCGGCCCCCATGGCGCTCATGGAGGGCAAGCCTGCCCCTCCGTCCCTGTCAGACGCCGCAGGCCTCTCTGCCCACAGCAGGCACAGGAAGAAAATAAGCAAGTTGATGCGGGCCTGAGCTGAGTCATAAAGCCTCAAACGGGAGAATCTGAAGGAAGGTGACTGGAGCGTCCTGGCTCTGTGAGCAAACAGCTCAGAGGGAGGCTGTAGAGAAATCGCTCCCTGCCCCTCCCATTTCCGGAGCCCCCGCAAGGGATCCGCAGAGCCCCGGGAGAGCCAGGCCTCCTCAAACTGGCATGCTATTGCTGATTTTTAAAAGGTACCGGCCACTGCCAGTCTTCTGTTTTATATCTTTTAATTGTTTTAAAATTGTGTGCTCTGTGCCCGGAGGTGATTTGAACACCAAGGGCAGCACTTTATAAAATAAATAGATAATGAGCTGTATTCCCTTCCCGGCAGGATGGAGATGAAGCCAGCAGGAGTGGGGTAGGAAGGGACGAAGAGAGAAGCCTTCTGAGGGTTTTCGGGCTGCAGGGCCTCACTCCTGCTGGTCGATCTTTCCCTTGTTCCTCCTATGGTTTCACACTGGGCTTCTGAGCACCAGCAGGAGCCAGAAAATTGAAAGTGAGGAAGTTTCATGGGTCATTTGGAAATGTCTGTGGGCTTTGGTGCTGCCCAGGCCAGCCAGGCAGAGCCAGCTTGAGAAGGCAGAATTCCTGCAGGGACTGTGTCTTTACAGAGTGGTGGAAAACACAGCCCCACAGTCAGGAGGGGAGAGATAGGACTGAAAAGAAAAATCTAGATCTAGGGGCTCCTGGGTTGCTCAGTCAGTTAAGCATCTGACTTTTTTTTTTTAATGCTTTTATTTATTTTTTGAGAGAGTGTGAGCGGGGGAGGGGCAGACAGTGAGGAGGACAGAGGATCCAAAGTGAGCTCTGCATTGAGAGGCTGACAGCAGCGAGCCCCATGCGGAGCTCAAATCCACAAACTGCAAGGTCATGACCTGAGCCAAAGTCAGACGCTCAACTGACTGAGCCACCCTGGCAGCCCTATAAACATCCAGCTCTTTTTTTTTTTTAAGCTTCCAACTCTTGATGTCAGCTCAGGTCATGATCTCGCGGTTGTGAGATCCAGCCCAGAGTCGGGCTCTGCACTGAGCATGGAGCCTCCTTGAGATTCTCTCCCTCTCCTTCTCTCTCTCTCCCTCTCTCTCAAAAACAAATAAACAAAAAAGACCACAAAAAAAAAAACAAAAAAAGAAGGGAGAAAGAAGGAGCTATTGGACAACAGATGTCCACAGCACACAGGCACACAGATTTGGCTACTGTGTGTTCTGGCAGGATGTAGGAAAGAGAAGTGAGAGCCAGACAAAAAGTCCCAGAGAACAACCACACATTTTACATTTGCTTGGTGCTCTGTGATTGAATCAACACTCCCCTTCCCTGGAAAATTCTGCCTAAGTAATATGGCTTCAGGGAAACGAAGTCCTAGGCCATTTTAGGAAGAGAGACCTACGCTTGCCGAGAAACACAACTGTGGGGGATAAAGGGAAGGAGAGCCCTATTTCCTGACTCATGAAATCAAGACAGTGTTTCATAAATACCATTTGCTGATGAAGTTCTGACAAGGCCGCTCAATAACCCATGATTCTGACTACTCCGCTTAAGAATCTACTTGGGCCCAGCCCTCAGCTGCTATTAATAGAGGTCATGTTGTTGGCAGGCTGAAGCAGGTTCTACACACAGGAGGGCAAATACCTTGTGGGGGACCCAAGAAACCACAGGTATTTCTATCTAAGTCACAACATCATTTCAGCCCAATTCTACTGCCCTCAGGGGCCGGGCCGACTTCCTGCCATCCATCATCACTTCTACCTCCTAAATAATACTCCTTGTACTCTTTTATTACATTATGAAAGGTATATAATGCTTATTTCAGGAAACTCAAATAAAAGGATAGAGTCCCTATCTCCTACTCAACCTTGCTGCAAACCCACACATCCTTTTCTAGGCATGAATGAGTGAATACTGTCTACAGGATTTTAAATGGAATTATACTGTTTTATAACATATTGAAAATACCTCTCTGTGCCTATGACACACTTCTATGGCATCAGCTTTATTAAGTTCAACGGTTTTTAAAAATTATATGGATGTGCCATAGATTATATTTCCCCAATCCCTTATTGTTGGACAGCTAGATTGTTTACAAATGTTACTATTATGGGGGTTCTCTGGAGTCATGTCCAGGTAAAACAAGCACACCACTGGATAATGGGGTTACAGTCAGGGTAGCATAATGACCAGGATATTTGGGCAGGAAGTAGGGAGCACAGTACAGAAAAGGGACTATGAGAGAGAAAAACCACTCTCAGAAAAATATTATTTTTGTCGGATGTCATGTAGACCACAGCTGGAACCCTGGAGTTTTTCTGGGCTCTTCTCCTAGCTCAGCGGAGATTTTGCCATTTAAATGACATAAAGGAGCTTTATCCATATGGGTCCTGTTGTTTCTGTGTGGTGGTAGCGGATGGGTCACTAATTCCATTAGCTTTGATTATGTATGTTTCAGTTAAATAACTAGGTAATAAATCACCCCACAATGTACTGGCTTAAATCAATCATCATATTTGCCTGTGATTCTGTGGGTCAGCAAACAGGGCTGTATTGGGTGGTTATTCTGTTCTACCTGCCATTTTCTGGGGTCATGAACTTGGCTTTGTTTACATAATGGCTGGGCGGTAGGTCTAAGCAGAACATTCATAGGTCTGACACCTCAGCGCTTGTCCCCACATGGTTAGCTTGAGCTTCCTCGCCACATGGAAGTCTTAGGGTAGCCAGGCAACTGTTTCCAAGTAGGATGAAATTTGAAGCTACCGATGTCCTTAAGGCCCAGCCTTAGAAGATACACAGTGTCACCTGCAGTGCATTCTGTATGTCAAAGCCAGTCTCAGGGTCAGTCTAGATTCAAAGACAAAGGAAATAGACTCTGCCTCTTGATGGGAGGTAAGGCAAAGAATTTGCATCCCTCTTAACCTACTACAGTAAATCTGATGAAGACAAAAGGGTTACAGTATTCTCACATAATTAAGAAACAGAACATTATGGGGCTGCAAATCACGAAGACCCAAGCGTGGACTCATCCAGCTGGAAGAGTTTCCCCCAGTTCTGAGCAATAAACCAAAAGACACCAGTACCAGGTGGCATGTGGGAAATGGAGCTTTTGGCAGAACTCACACCCAGGAGACAGTGACTCAGATCCTGCCCCACAGCCCCAGGCGCAGGGCTGGAGAAGGGCCCTTCAGCCCCACTCGGCCCTCTGCTGTGGAGCTTACTTACCCCTGCCTTCCAGCAAGGCACCCACTTCTCCTTTTGAAGATTCCTCATTCTTTCCCAAGCCTGCATTATATGGGTTTTGCGATCTTTGTGAGATCCCTTGTGCCGAAATTACAAATACTGGTTCTGTAAGTGTTGATATGCTTCCTCAGACTCGGAAAAGAAAAGAAGATGTAGGTTGCCTCATGAAAATAGTGAATTTACCATGTAAGAGTTCATCATTTCTTTTCATATGGGGGCCTTGAAAAAACTAAAATCCCTCACACATCATTGGGCTCTAGAGGTCTGTGTGAATCAGCCACTTCCTCAGGGAAAGACCCTGACTGCCCCCCTCACAGTTACTGTGATGCCACAGGGAGTTTCTTGGTCACACCTACTCTCATCTCCTTGCTGGTTCTATCCTTTCTTACAGGCTTGTCCAAATGCCAGGCTGGCCCACACTTAATATCAAGTCATTCATTGCCTGATTCCCAATGGACTGATAAAAAGATGCTGCCACTTGAGATATAGTATCTCTGAAATAAAGCCATCTGTGGGACAGTATGTAGGCAAATGGGCCACATGATGGAAAGGAAGTTGGATCTTCTATTGTGATCCATACACAACCTTGGGCCAAGCCATCGAGGGCTACTCGGTAGTAATGTACAGACTGTGGCCTCTTTAAAAGGCACTTACACTTGGGACACCTGTTAAACTCATGCTCTTGATCTCTGCTCAGGTCACAGTTTCACAGTTTGTGAGTTCAAGCCCCGTGTAGGGCTCTGCACTGACAGCACAGAGCCTACTTGGGGTTTACTTTCTACCTCTCTCTGCTCCTTTCCTGCTTGCTTTCTCTTTCTCTGCCTCTCTCTCTCAAAATAAATAAATAAACTTTAAAAAAGGGGGGAGGTTAGACTTGGTGTCTGTTCGCACTCTAAACTGATCAGATAAGGGCTGACCAGCTCTTTAATATTTAAAGTTTCTTTTTCACAGTTCAGCCTGAAGCCTTGTGCCTATCTGATTTGCACAACATATATCTGGCTGATGCTGGTGAATTGAGACAAATATCATCTTTTCATAACCCAAAATGACTGCGTTTTCCCCTGTGCCTCCCTCCAACCATAAGGCAGTGCTCTAAGAGCTGGGGGTTGGGACAGATGCCTGCTTCCCCCCGGGAGAGGAGAATTCCACCCCCACCATAGTCCCTTAGGTTTCTTCTCTTGTTATATCATCTCTAGATCATTGGGAAGGAATCAAGACATTACTTTACTCGATCAGGATCATTTATAAATAGCAGAACCACTTTCTGCTTCACTGCAGCTCATGATGTTGAGATGAGTGAATTAAAGTAAACGGCTATTAGAGAAAGTAGGGGAGTGAATTTTAATGTGACGTATGGCAGACCATTCTCTGGAATCTGTGCACATCGTAACCATTGTGTAGGCAATGGGGTAAGCACTTCGGGGCTTGTATACCAGGTCCGTGCACCTGGTACAAGGCTCTGGACAGGCCAGATCAAATGCAGGAGGATGGGGCACTGGCCTCCTGTCCCTCCCCCACCCCACCTACCACCTTCTGAGTCTGAAGTTAGCAGGTTTCCACGTACAGAGTTTCATCTGTGGCTCCAGAGGAAGAAATGAAGAAATGTTCTGTTTCTGCTCGAAGAGGCAGTTTCACCAAGTGCCAGAGTGTCTGGAAAAAGTCTAGGAAAAAAGAGGAAAGGGTTGTATGTGTGTGTGTGAGAGAGAGAGACAGAGACAGAGAGATTGGAAGGGAGGGAGGGATCGAGAAAGAACTCAGGCCTGGGCTCTCTGACGGTGCTGGCTCTCTGCTCTCCCAGAGCTGGGTCAGTACATCCTGCTGAGAACATGCCTTCCCTTGCCTCAGAAACCTGAAAGGGGACTTTGACTTCATTCACTGGTCTGATTTGAGCATTGTGACAAATACCTTATCCCGGCTTTATGTTTGGCCTTTTGTGATACCTGAGTGGGTAGCTAAGTCCTTTCTCTCTCACCTATACCCCCGCCTCACACTCACACTCCCGCATGAAGGTTGAATTCTCTTGCTTAATCCAGAGAGCTGTGAGGACCTAAATACTAAGGTGTAGCACCAGAGTGAGGGGGAGAAACGAGTGGGAAGGAAATTCACTCAAAAGGACTTCGAGTATGCAGATGGGGCTATTTTTTTAAACTTTATTTTGAATTCACTTCAGGCTACGGAAAAGCCCAAAGTATTTTTTTTTTACAGAAAAATACAAAAAGTGCAAAGAATACTGTATACTCTTCATCTCATTTGCTTATCATTTTCTCTTTTTATATACCTTTTTTCTGAACCTGTTGCAAATAACTCGTATATATGATGCCCCTTTATCCCTAAATATTTGAGCATGCATTTCCAAAAAAAAAAAAAGAAGAAAGAAAGAAGACATTCTCTTTCCTAATCCCAGTACATTATCAAAATCAGGAAAAGAATATTGATGTAATACTATTATCTAAACTACATATGTTTTTCAAATGTTATCAGTTTTTCTAACCATGTTCTTTATAGCAAAAGAGAACATTTTTTTTTGATTCAGAAGCCAACCCAAGATTACACATTATCA
The DNA here is from genome assembly GCF_006229205.1 of Suricata suricatta. Classification (NCBI taxonomy): domain Eukaryota; kingdom Metazoa; phylum Chordata; class Mammalia; order Carnivora; family Herpestidae; genus Suricata; species Suricata suricatta. The sequence goes on from NC_043708.1 coordinate 34,353,071, forward strand.
TGCCTCTTCAGGTTCCTTCAGTTAGGATAGTTCCTCAGTCTCTGTCATTCATGACATTGACATTTTGAAGTATCTAAGCCATTTATTGAATTGATCGTGACATTTGGAGAGTGTCTGACGCTTCCTCATGATGAGATTCAGGTTGTCCACCACGGAGGTGAGAGTATGTCCTTCTTAGCACATCACACCAGGTGATACAGAATATTGATTTGTCCTGTTTGTCCCTTGTGATGTTAACTTTGATCACCTGATTCAGGTGAGGTGTGCCAAGCCTCTCCACTCTCCAACTACTATTTTTGTCTTTCAAGTCAAGAAGCATTTTTAAGGAGATACTTTGAAATTGTATAAATATGCTGCTTCTCATCAAACTTTTAGCCACTATACATTCATTGCTAGTTCTTGCCTGAATCAATTATTGCTGTGAAAGTTGCCAAATGATGGTTTTCTAATACCATTATTTCTTCCATACTTAGTAGTTGAAAACTTATCATACAAAAAGGCTTTTCCACCATTTATGTACTTGTTTATATCAGTATAGACAGATTTTTATATTTCTCATTTTATTCAATAGATTTTAAACCACTACTACTTTTTTTTTTTTTTTCAAAATTCAGATTGTCCCAGATTTGGCCAGTGGGAGCTCCTTGCAGCTGTCTCCTTTTGTCCTTGTGACATGTTCAGCCAGGGCTATTTTTGAGGGAAGAACTCTGGTCCAGAATCTTTCTCCAAATTATGGAAATTTAAATCACACACAGGAATGTCATTTTCTAATATTATGATAAAACACACATGATATGCCAATGAATTTTAGAGTTCCAATGGAGCAACAAAACATTTATAAACACACATTTTGTCGTCTTTCTATACACCAGACTCATTTTGTAAGTCAAGGCTTGACTCTGTCTCCCCTCTCCTGGTCTCAGTGAGGCCAGGCCACTTCACAGTAAACCCACTGAGGAAACAGGGGAGAGAGAAGAGTCAGGGAGGTGAAGAGAAACAGGAAGAAGGGAAGGGGAGGGGAGGGGAGGGAAACTGCCATCCCTGAGAGTGGCCTGGCACCTGCAACTTCCGCATGCCCCCCCCATGCACACTGACTGCTCTCGGAAGCCAACCCTCTATTGCCACAGACATTAGTGCGGACAGAATGCAGGACATTTTGTCAGAGGTAGAACAGTCACCTTCAACTCAGAAGAGGGGCTGGGAGACGACGCAGGCTGTGTTGAAGGAACTCAGGTTTCCTCGCCACAGCTACACCCCTGGAAGGGATGGAAAGAAAGGAGAGAAAACCCTGGGTGTGTGATGTATGCCCCCCTCACTGGGACTCGCACCGCAGGCTGGAGGCGCTTCCGGCAGCATTGAGTGCTGGGGAAAGCCTGCGATAAATCAGCTGTCTTCACTAGCCAGGGGGTTGCTATGGCAATAGGAATACACTGTAGGTTTTAAGAGATGTAATTTTCTGTGATTCACTGTATATTTTTAGCCATTTTTCTTCCTGTATTGTCTCCCTGTGGCAATTGCCTATTAATGCTGGCCTGCACCAAGACTGGACTAAACGGTCCATTCTCAGAAGTGATGAAAACCCTGGAGATGAGTAAGTACAGGAGGGTTATGACCCGTGGATTTAAGGGTAACCTGAGGAAACAACCAGCATGGTTCAGGACACAGATTAATGAGCATGGGCCGTGCCGCATCCAAGGAAGATAAAGGAGAATGAAAAGCCCCAGAAATATGGTACCAGGTTGCTTGGAATGGGGAACTGAGTCACACTCCTCACGGCAGTCAGGGTGCTCATGCAGCAGAGCCAAGCCTCCCGAGTGAGGGAAACTAGGACCCAGGTTTCTGAACAAGGAACTATAGATCATACTGACCTTCTGCTCATGTGTTACTCTTTCCTTTTCTTTCTTCCTTTCTGCTTTCCTTCCTTCCTTTCGTTTTTCTCATCTTTTTGCCATAAAGTTTGGTGGAGGGACTGAGCAGAGGTGAACAGTCAGTCCACTTGGCTCTTTGTGAATAGTCCCATCAGGAGTCTTTCCATCTGGAGCAGCAGAAAACCCAACCTAAACTGTTAAAGCACAAAGAGAACTCACTTTCTCTCATAACTGCAAGTCCAAGGGCTAGGCTCAGGCACAGCTGTTCATGGTCCCAGTGACATCAACCTCTGGGCTCGATGTCACACCAAGTTCGACTGATGCCTTGGCATATGGGCTGTCATAACATAAAATTCAGCTAATGGAGGCTTCAACGAAGTGTGGTTTATTTTCCTCTCATAAGAAGTCCGGAGATAGGGCTTTTTCCCCCCTCATATAGCAAGTAGTCCAGAAGAGGCACCAATGACATTACCAGGCAGCAGCTCATTAATGTTACCGAGAACCCAACCTCTTTCTTCATTTCAGTCCCACTATCTTTAGGGTCACAGGAAGACTGCTCCGGCTGCAGGCATTCAGGCAGAAAGGAGGAGTAGCTGTGTCTAATTCTTTTATCTAGAAAAGCAAATCTTTCCTCAGAGCCCCCAGCCAATCTCTGCTTCCAGCTGATTTGACATATCAGTGCCACCAGAAGGTGAGGAAAGCATATTTTTAGTTTTTCCTGGCCCCTAGAGTAGAGGCCACTTTTTGTTTGTTCATTTGTTTGTATGTCAAAGAGAAATGATACCCAGGAAACGGGGGATGGGTCTGCCTCTTCATCAGAGGGTCTACTTTGTTACTCCATTGTTGTCTTTGCCCAGCTGGGGGTGGGGGGTGGGAGGGGGAGAGAGTAGAAGAGAAGGGCAAGAAGCTTCCTTGTAAGGCCGTGATACAGATCATTTCTCTTCTGCTCACGTCCCATTGGCCAGAGTCTTGTCACATGGTCACAACTAGCTGCAAGGGAACTTGGGAAACGTACAGTTTGCATAGCCATGTGCCCTTGGGGAGTTCTGTTACTAAGATGAATACAAGGAGCAGTATGGCAGGACAATTAGCAACCTCCTCCAGCACAGTTATTAGAGAAAAGATTTGAATGGGCGTTGGATTAGCCAGCCAACCACTTCTGCTTCGGCCTCATTCTCAGAGAGGCTTACCTTTGTGGAGATTAAGACAGCTTCGGCAAACCAGCCTCACACCCTCCAAGCCCATTAGTGAAAGAGCCCAACATCTTTGCAGCTGCCCTAAACAGTCTCATTACACCTCCTCGGTTCTGATTGGATCTTCTGCCCATCCTTGAACCATGGGATGCAATGCAGTGCTCTGAGTTACTTGCTCCACCAAATCACCAAGACCTTTCTGGGCCTCAGTTTGCTCATCTGTACAATAGGCATAACAATAGAACCCACCTCACGGGGTTGTTGGGAGAGTGCCGCTCATGGCCATTGTCCAAAAATGCATTCTCTCTTGACCCTATGACCAGACTCACCTTAACAATGTCATTTTAGACGATAAGACTGCTAAAAAACCAAGCCAACTAAGGCTGCTGGGGAGCTGGCCTGTATTTCATCTCCTAGTATGACTCAAAGAAAAAGTATTTCTCCAGCACTTGCTCGGTGTTCAGCACTGTGTTGAGCACTTTCCTGAATTCTGTTATAATCTTCAGAGAGACTCCATGGGAGAGACACTTTCACTATTTTCATCGAAGAGGTAAAGAAGTTTCGGTCCTTGCCCTAAGGTTACAGCCAGCCCAGTGATGGAGCCACAAACCTAGGACTCACTGAAACCCCACACTCTGCTCCCTCTTCTTGTGTGGAAACATGTAATATCACACACTTTTGGAATCGTGGAAACCTGGCTGGCTGTGGCAGTTATGAGAGAGCACAGCCTAGATCTGCCTTTGAGAGAGGATGTGCTACAAGGGTAGGGCGAGCTGCCAGCTGCCAGCCCTGCGCCTTTTGGGATCCCACTGGGGCCTTGCTCTTGGACAGCATTGGCCCAAGAGCCCAGCGGGCCTGCCCAGTGGGGACCCCTCGGCTCTTGGGCTTCCCAGCAGCCTAACCATGATTTTCTTGAAGCTGTGCTTTCTTCCTACACAAGCCTCTTTCCTGACCTCTGGTGAGTGTGAGACCTACATGGTTGCCAGAAGGCTCTCCTTATCTAGCCCCCCTCCCCCACCCTCCATCCTTCTCAGGCATTCTTCCCTGTACATTTATTGCATACCTTCTTCCATCTTGGCATCTGTTCCTCAAAGGACCTGAAATGACATACTTCTTGTACCCCCCCCGCTTGACTCACCACATGGGCTATGTCACAGGTATGTATGTTTCCAAGGATTCTTGAAGGTTTAAAACAAAAAGGAAAATACTAACTCAGAATTTGGGGGGTCGGGAGGGAATCTAATGTAGATCAATGAGGAAGCTCCTGGCCTGGCACTTAGAAAGTGGGGTCTGCTTCTCTACACAAGGCTCTGACTAGAGGGGAGAATGGTATTGCTTGTCTTACAGGAGTGGAAACCCAGTTGCATAGTGTGTGTTGGAGGGAGAGGGGGTAAGAAGGGTCTGAGACTTGTCTAGAGTCACACAACAGGGTTGCAGATAGATTCCAGTCATTCCAATCTTCCATCCAGAAGCATCCAGTGCTACTTACACAAGGAATTGATTCTTCACAGAAAGAGCAAAGACAGCTACTTAATTCAGGTGAAGGGAGAAAATGATCAACTGAGCAAAACACACTGGCTTTAGACAAGGATCTCCAAACTGAAGTGGGCTGACTCTCGTTGCTCCTGGGAACACTGTCCTTGTTGCCCACCCCCAAGATGACATAGGCCACGTGCTGTTTGTAAATTGCATGCAGCGATTGCTGTCCAGTAGCCACAGAGTGGGTGCAGCCCACAAACATGTTTGCTTTAGTCCCCAGTTTTTACAAAACTTAAAATCAGTTGACAAGATTTATCAGTTGGAGGGCGCCTGGGTGGCTCAGTCAGTTAAGCGTCTGACTCTTGGTTTCGGCTCAGAGCATGATCTCATGGTTTGTGAGTTTGATCCCCACATCAGCCTCCGTGCTTGCAGTGCAGAGCCTGCTTGACATTCTCTCCCTCCTTCTCTCTCTGCCCCTCCCATTGCTGACTCTCTCTCAAAAATAAATAAATAAACTTAAAAAGATTTATCCATTGGGATATTTTTCATAAAACTCTGCAAGCCTTGCTTTTCTGGAGAAATCAGCAAATTTAATCATACTCGGCCTGCATATCCACTTCCTGCTTCAGACAGGATCACAATCCCCACCGTGCCTATCTTACCACACCTGAAGTCATTGGAGTTCATAAAGCCAGGCTTAAACTCCCCAGGACACCAACCTCCCTGATTTTGAGCACTCAGATTCAAATCATGAGGCCTTATGAGGGAGAGTTGCAGGTAACTGTGAGCTCCTTAAGAAAAGTTTAAGAAAACTGGGGCACCTGGGTGACTCAGTCAGTTGAGCATCAGACTTCAGCTCAGGTCATGATCTCATGGTTTGTTGAGTCTGAGCCCCATGTCAGTTCTCTGCTGTCAGCACAGAGCCTGCTTCTAATCCTCTGTCCCCCTCCCTCTGCCCCTCTCCCACTTGCACTCTCTCAAAAATAAAGAAATCTTTAAAAAAAAAAAAGTTACTAAGCTACTAAGCAAATTTATAGCATTAATAGGATTTCAAGATGGAATTGTTTTACAAGCACTCCAACAGGAATGAAGAGCATTATTAGCACAGGAGGTTTGTCAGCAGTGACAGCTGGGAACAGGTGGTGGCCAGAGGTAGAGACCTTAGTTTGAGAAAGATGGGACTTCTGTCCTGGCTTTGCCCTTACTTAGTGATATGACCTTGAGTGTTTCCTTCATGCTCAGATCAGATGCCTGGTGTTGTGACAAGAACAATAAGAGCTGGCATCTGCCAAGTGCTTATTACCTACAAAGCAGTCTGTCAAGTGCTTGGTGTGCATCCTCTCATTTCCTACCCAGCCCGGAGGTCAAGTACTGGTGTTATTCCCAAAGCCCAGGAAGGTTTTGCCCAAAATCAGAGAGTCAGGAATTGCAGGAGCCAGGATTTGAAGCCCAGATGCTCTGACTCCAGAGCACACACGTGTACCTACTACACTGTAGTTCTTCCACCTGCCTGGCAGGGTCCTCTTGAGAATTACACCAGGTGATGTAGGCCAAGTGCTTTTTGTAAATTGTAAGTGGTCCAGCAATGTTCACTATGATCGCTTGAATACTACAATTTTTTCCCCAAAATTGATGCTTTATCTAAAAATCACGGATTCGGTTAGCCTCTTTTTAATTCATTCAAATTAATGGATTTTGATTCTTTTAAAGAGAGTGTGGAAGGAAATTGTGACTCAAGACACATCATTAGTCCTACAGCGCCCCCTGCTGACAAGAGTCATGAAAAGTATGCAATTCTAACTGCAGATGACATTGACCACTCTGCCCCCTTGAACAACTATTTCTGGAGCACCTTTCTTTGCCTGGGCATTGCACTAGCTGTTACATGGACTAGAGTATAGGAATGGAGGACAGGGGAGGTCCCTTTCCAGCTAATCCTGGACTTAGATATAGGAAGATATAAGCTGATATAAGGCTTAGATTCAAGCCTCTGTGACTTAGATACAGGAAAAGAAAAGCAGAGAAAGCCACAGGCAAGGGTGACCCCACTTCCCATCATGATATCATGGAAAGGAGACCAAAGCCAGACGTTGTTGTCATCATCTCCCTCAAAATAGCGCAGGACACCCCAAACTATGAGGTCACGGTACTCCAGCTAATGGGTGTGTGTGTGTAAATGTTTAACAACCAGCTCTCTGGCACAGGGAAGCCTTGGTCTATAGTGTTTGCCAATTTCCATGGTGTAAATACTCCCACTATGACCAGTTTCAAGCTACCAACATGATGATTCACAAGATTCTTGAATATTTAACAACTGGCCTTTCACAAGCTGCTAAGAGCTGGCTCCGAGATACCACTTCTTTTATCTCTAGAAAAAATACACCCTCTCATCTTCTTTCCCAACCAGCTAGACTCCAGAATTCTTCCAGCTGGTGCACATCAATGAGCAGGGACAGATCAGCCTCCCCCCAGCAGGGCTGGCCCCAAATAGAGAATGAGGGGTGCCATCTACAGGTGGCTCTAGCCAGAAGTCCATTTCTCCTTCCATTCCATCCCTCACTCTTTCCAGTCCTTTTCATTCCTAAACACCCAAAGAAAGAGGGACTGCCCTGAACATCATGACCAGCCCTGAAGAGAACATCCTTCTGACTTCACCTTCCTGTCTGCACCTCCATATTCCCTCCCCAGAGATTGGATTTGCAGGCCTGCCTCAGCCCTGAAGCTCCCACCAGAGGGCTGGAATGAGTAGGCTGGCCTACCCTGGACCACAAGCCACTCACTTTATTTATTTATTGTTAATGTTTATTTTTATTGTTGAGAGAGAGAGAGGGAGTGAGAGCGAACAGGGAGGGTCAGAGAGAGGAGGAGACACAGAATTCCAAGCAGGCTCCCAGCTCTGAGCTGTCAGCACAGAGCCTGTCATGGGGCTCAAACCCACAGGCCACGAGATCATGACCTGAGCTGAAGTTGAAAGCTTAACTGACTGAGCCACCCAGGTGCCCCTGCCACTCCCTTTATATAAAGCCCAAGGAAGAAGGCCTGCCTTGGGTCCAAGAAAGGAGGAGGAATGTGTGGGGCCATGCAGGGCCTCGGGAGCAGCCCTCAATTGTCTCCAGCTAGAGAGGTGAGCCCAGCTAGCTAAGGGCGTGTTTTCTTCTTCTTGTCCTCCTTCTCCTCCTCCTTTCTCTTCCTCCTTCTCCTTTTTCTTCTCTTCCTTCCCCTCCTCCTTCTTCTTTTTAATGTTTATTCATTCATTTATTTATTTATTTTTGAGACAGGGAGCAGCAGAAAGAGAGAAAATCTCCAGCAAGCTCCACACTGTCAGCACAGAGCCCAGGGAGGGGCTGGAATTCACAAACCTTCAGATCATGACCTGAGCTGAAGTTAAGAGTTGGACGCTTAACCAATTGAGCCACCCAGGCACCGCTGACGGCATGCTTTCTCCTCATCCCAGAAATCATCCTGGAGCCCACCAAATAAACCCCAAATCTTATGACCCCAGCTACCTAAACGCCAGCCCCAAACCCCCACCTCCCATGAGGTTAGCATTCTCCTTCCTTTCTCCCCCAGCCTGCCCTCAATTTCTGCCTGCAGCCTCAGTCTGCCTGTCCCAAGACCCTAGGACCCCACCAGGCAGTGAAACCAGAGGGAGAAGAACTGGCTTCCACTCTGGCTCAGCCACTTGAAGTTGTACGTCCTTGAGAATATTTCTAAACCTTCTGAGGTTTGTGTTCTGAAGCCTAAATAGAAACAGTCATCAGTGCTGTTGAGAGAATGAAATTGGAATGTGTGCGGAAAAGACTTTATAAATCAGAATGTTAGATAATGTTATTTTCCTGCCAGAGAGAGGTATTTACTATGTGTTTTTTTCTCCATCTATAAAGAACATGAATTCTTTGTATACAGCTTGAAAAATACATTTGAATAAAAAAATAAGTAAGAATCACTCAGGGTTCACCACTATGCACATTTGGTATTTTCCCCAGGTCTTCTTCTTTCTTATCTGTATAGCTATGCCTTGGTTACGAGAGAAGATGGGGGTTCTTATGACTGAGGGCAATGCCCTCCCCCTTAACCCACTCTCAGACCTGCTACAGCATCTCTCTCCATCCTGGACGTAGGAAAGAGGGCAGACTTAGTCTCTTAGTAGCAAGAAGGCAGAGGGACCTGTTGGCTCCTTAAATAAGGAAACCTTAGAAATAGAACCTGTTCTTCCTGATAACGACCTTCAAATTCTTTTGGAAAGATCATATACCCTTATGGATCACCTTGCCTTGCCTGCCTGGCCTCATTTACAAAACAAATTTTTGAAAGTTAAACGTGGGGTGGGGGGGACGCCTGGTTGGCTCAGTTGAGTTTACTTTTGTGTCTGGTGTAAGAAAGTGGTCCAGGTTCATTCTTCTGCATGTCGCCGTCCAGTTTTCCCAGCACCATTTGCTAAAGAGACAGTCTTTATTCCATTGGATATTCTTTCCTGCTTTGTCAAAGATGAGTTGGCCATACGTTTGTAAGTCTATTTTTGGGTTCTCTATTCTGTTCCCTTGATCTAAAGTGTCTGTTTTTGTGTCAGTACCGTACTGTCTGGATGATTACAGCTTTGTAATACAGCTTGAAGTCCGGAATTGGTTTTCTTTTTCAGGGTTGCTTTGGCTATTCAGGGTCTTTGCCAGGTCCATACAAATTTTAGCATTGTTTGTTCTAGCTCTGTGAAGAACGCTGGTGTTATTTTGATAGGGTAAAATAAAATGGTTTTTAAATAAAAGTGATTTGAGAAGAAATAATAAACATCTGTGCTGATAGTTCAGAGCTCGGACCCTGCTTCGGATTTTGTGTCTTCTTTTCTCTGCCCCTTCCCTGAACGTGATTTGTTTCTCTCTGTCTCTCAAAAATAATAAATGTTAAAAAAAAATTTTTTTTAGTTAAAAGATGGAAGCTTTTGGCTTAGTGAGCCATCTGCTGTGGCAGCCGTGTTACACTTGTACTCAGGCCCTTTACAATGTGGAACTGCTTTTGCTGTAGGAAATACTTTTGAAAACCTCACACATCTTTCAGTGGCTGGCCCATGAATCACCAGAGGAACCCATGTAGAACATGAATGCAAATTTGTTCCACTGGGCTCTCTCGGTATCTGACAAAATGTCATCTTTCCATCAACGTTACCAAGATTACCTCTTGCTTCTGCCCTAAAACAGGTGTTTCTTGGCGGTCAGAAACCGTCTGGGCCTCCTCTCGTCTGTAACAGCAGCGGCTAGCGGCTGCACCTCCTGCCTGAGCTCACCTCACCCTGACTTCTCCAGCATCCCAGCCCAACTTAGAGTTGCAGGTAACTCGGGTCTCCGAATCCCTTGGCGGGGTTGCGGGGGGCAGGTGCTTAGGGGACTTAAAGTGCATTGTTAGGAGAATGTGTCCTAGGAGCCAAGTCCCCAAAGTCACTTCTGAGTAGCTGTGTGTACTAGCGGAGCTTGTGGCTAAATATTTGCACTGCAGATGTATCAGACTAGAGAGTGGTGAAAACCAGGGCAGGCACTCTTCCCTTAAATTAAGCATATGACACATAGGGGCGCCTGGGTGGCTCAGTCGGTTAAGTGTCTGACTTCGGTTTAGGTCATGATCTCGCAGTTCCTAAGTTCAAGCTCAGAGCCTAGATCTTGCTTCAGATTCTGGTCTCCCTCTCTCTCTCTCCCCCTCTCCCACTCACACTCTCTCTCTCTCTCTCTCTCTCTCTCTCTCTCTCTCTCTCTCTCTCTCTCTCTCTCTCCCTGTCTCTCTGTCTCAGAAATAAACATTAAAAAAATTTTTTAATTGAAAAAAATATGTACAATGAGTGCAGCAGCTTCTCTCCACCGCTTATCTCCAGACACACGTAAGTGCAAGGGGGCAGAGAGGGACCCATTCCATCAGTCTTCTCGCTGCCGCAAGGAAAAGGTCTCAGTGACTCCTGTCTCCTAAATGAATGTTCAGCCCCACCCAGAGGACAAGTCCAGTCATATTCCTTCAGAGTCCCTCATGTGTGTGGAAGGTCACTAGGGTCCACAGAAAAAAACCTGGGCTTTGGACCCAAGTCAGCTTCAGCTCAAATCCGACTCCACCACTTCCCAGGAACCTTGGCCTCAGGCAAGTGTCTCTACCTCAAGCTTGAGGAGGGGGCTGTGTGTCCAGAGGATGTTTGTAAAAGAACCCTTTGCAGGTGCTCAGGAAATGGTCCTGAGGAACAAGGAGCTCCTGAAGCAGGGCCACACTCAAGAAAAGCCACGGCAGTGACAATCAGCCAGGCTTAGCAGAGATGGCTCTAATTGGTCTCCTACCCCCGTTGGCAAGCCGTCTCTTTTCTAAATGTCCACAGTCCTGCAGCAGCCTTTCCAAACTCAGAGCCCGCCAGCCCAGGCTGCCCTTCCCTCAGGGCGAGCTAGGCTAATCCTGAGGCCTTTTCCCATCTCTTGACCAGGATGCCCTCATCACATCTCCCATCTAGGTGAGGGGCACCTCCAGCTCTTGGCGAAGCTCATCACCTTCTCATGATACCGTCTTCCTCTGTAGGCTCATGTCCCAGCACCCAAGAACAGCATTCTCCAATTCCAGTCCAGGGCTCCAGAACCTACTTGACAGCAGGACTGGGCCCCTCCAGCTCCCCCACCAGAACCATGCACACGGCCTTCCTCTCTCAGGGACAGAAGTCAATGGTCAATGTAGACACAGAAGACCAATCCGAGCTCAGAGACCACTGGGATAATTTAATTCCGTTTTTTAGCGGTCACCACCAGAACCCAGGATGTCCAGCTCATCCCTTATCTAAAATTCTCTTCTTTCCATGCCTCAGATGTCACCTATCAGTGAGGCTACCCCTGGAAAAGTATACTTTTTCCATTATTTCCTCCCACCCCTGCCCCCTGCCGGGTCCTATTGAATGCAGTCTAATTTTCCACCAAGAAAGTTCCAGAAAAGCACTTCTCCTCCCAAACTCTCTTGAGAAGTGACTCAGACAATGTCACCCTGCCAACTTCTTGGAGTCCTTGCCTCAGGAAACCAAACTTCTGACCCCTCCCCCAGCCCTGGGAGCCAAGGAGCTCTGTGGGGTCAGTAGGATCATTGTGGGAAGCAGCCATCATCGCATCCCTCATTCCGAGGCCAGCACAGCAGTTAGAACAAAGCAATTGTCAAAGATCCTGATCAGACAAATGGGGAGCCCCTTGCATCCATGGAACAGTAATGAGGATAGACTTGTGTTCATTTCCTACCTTACACTGTCTCCAGCCCAGGTTACAGAGGGCCTGCAGGCCTGTAGAACAGGAAAGCTGCAGAGCCGAGGGAAGCAGCTTCTGGTTGGGAAAGTGAAAGGCACCAAAAGCCAAAAAGCTCAGATGACTTGTAGAGGCTGGCCTGTGAGGCCACAGCCAACCGCTGTCAGCCGGGAGACCCTGGGGAGCGTGTGGAGACGCGGAAAATAAAATCGGACCCTTCTGTTCCTCTCACCTCCAGGCAGCGACAGCTCATCCAGCCACCCACCCCAAGGAGGAAGTCACCTGCTGCATCCGCCACAAACACTTCCTAGACCCAGGGATCACAGAGCGAGACCACACTTCCTCCCGGCCTGCTCACCTGCTGCTGGAAAGAGGCCTCACCCACCCCTTCAGCCCCTTTTCCCCATGCCACCAGAGCCCCAGCTGAAAGCATCAAGCTCAATAGGCACCGGGACAATGTGGTGGATTGCCAGGCTGCTGATGAGCAGAAAGAGGAAAGGTCCTTTCTCCTCAAGGTCCATCAGAAGCACCTGAGGACATACAGCTGTTGGTGAGGGCCAGGAGGCCCTCACTCTGCAAGATTTGTCCAGCCAGCTGAGCAGAGTGCGGGGCCCCATTCACACAGGCCAGCATGCTTTTGGGGGAAAGGATTGGACAAGGGGGTCTAAGCTGGAGATAGGTAGACAGGTATGGAAGGGAAGGGAGGGAAGGAGGAAGAAGAATGGAGGGGGAACGAAAGGGACTCTCCAAGGCAATGTCTGGTGTTAGTAGAGCGGAACACTTTCCAGCATAAGCCACCAGACAGCTGCCCATCATGTTCACAGAGTTTTCATTAAAAGCTTTACAGGAGAAAATCATGTTTCAGGTGGCCTGTGGCTGGGGATCCGGAGTCTGTCATATGTAGATTCAGATCTGTGCTCTGTATCTTCCCCTAGGAGTCACCTTGGATAAATGTCTTAACTTTTATAAACCTCTACTTCCTCGTCTGTAAAATGAGGACAGTAGTTCCTACCTCTTAGGGTTGTTGTGAGGATTAAGTGAAGAAACGTTTATAAACCCCTTAGCACATTGCCTGTCACATAGTAAAGTCTCGATACTTACAACTCTTTTAATTCACTGCTGTTGTCATTAGTGGTGGATAAGCATCTGCATGAACGGAGTCTCATTTTCGACGGCTAGCCCTTATGAAAGATGCCCGGCCAGCCCTAAAACAATAAGATCTAGAAAACCAAATACAAAAACTGCTAATAGTGGGGGCGCCTGGGTGGCTCAGACAGTTGAGTGTCTGACTTCTGCTCAGGTCATTATCTCATGGTTTGTGGGTTCAAGCCCCACATCGGGCTCTGTGCTGACAGCTCAGAGCCTGGAGTCTGCTTTGGATTCTGTGTCTCCATCTCTCTCTGCCCCTCCCCCACTGGCTCTGCCTCTCTTTGTCTCTCAAAAATGAGTAAACATTTAAACATTGTTTAAAAAATTACTGTTCTTTAAAAAAATGCTAATCATGGAGTACTAATGTTTCCACTTACAGAGTTCGGTGGACACTGCTTGAGTAGGGAATGTGTAGCCACACCCACTGCAAACATGCTCCATGGTGATAAAAGCAGACAATTTAATTTCCCTATTTCTTAGTTCTTCCCCCCAACCCACCCCCACCATGGTAAATTTTCTCTGCTTTCCTCCCAGATGGGATCTGCAAGGACTGAGAATGTTACTAAGTCACAGAAAGGGGGAAAGCGTGGACACAACATGGCCCAGTCCCCCAGACCTGCTCATGGCTGTAACTGGGGCTCTAAGCCTTCCTGCTCCCCCGCCAGAATATGCACAGAAGACACGAAGATGCCACTACACATTTCATGCTTCAGAGCTGAACAGTGGGGTCTGCCTTTGAGCTCAGTGTTCACAAGGTGACCTTCACATCTGCCAATCGGGAGAGGACTGCAGTGTCCCGAGTTTTGCAGTTGTGAGGGATCAAAAGGAGCCCGAGCTCTGTGGCACCAGTTCTGAGGTGCTCCAAGGACTGCTCCCCAAATCTCCCTTCTACACCCTTGTCCCAACACCTGGAATTTAGACCAAAGAAGTCACTCTTTGGGTTATAGGGTTGACAAGTGGGTTTCACTGTAAGGACCAACTCCAAATCATTGAGAGTAGAATCCCACCCCCCCAAAGGTTCTGAAGCCTTTTCCGGGCTTAGCAGTAGGGTGTTTGTGATCAGGTAGCATTGTCTTTCATGGGCACTGGGGAGAAGACCCATGGGTTTTGCTACAGAATTGTTATCCTTAAAAACTTTTTTTGACATTTGTAGTTTCAACTATATAGCCAGGAGAGAACACACAGGAACTTGTTACGACTAACAACCATATCAGCAGGGGCCCAAGGGCATAAGAGTCAGGACAGGGACTTTCTGATGACAGGGTTTGAGAATGGCAGGCTGCCCAAGACCTGCTGTTGCCAACTGGAAAAGACAAGCCAGATGGGGTGCAGATGGGAGGCTGAGATGGCCTTGGAGCCACCCCATTCCTTGGGTTTCTTGGGAAGGAAACAAAATGGAGATAGCAGCCTCCAAATGGGTCATGAAAGCAAATTCTAGTGCAGCCCTGTAATTCCTGCCTTTGAGCTCTACCCTTCTGCCAGTACTCCCATGCCCCTTGCCCCGAGGGGACTCTACTCCAATGTTAGTAGCAAGCATCATACACCTTCTGTCTACCAGCTTCAAGCTTGATGTCTTCACACACATTTAACCCAATCCTATATGGTAGAATTTTTTAAGTTCTCTAATTTTATATAAATTGATATGATTATTTTTAAAAATCATGTGCTCATAGTTTTAAAAACTTCATATAGTACAGAATGGACTAAAGTGAGGAATAACAGTACTCACTGAGCCCTGATCTCACTTCCCAGAGATGACTACTCGTAAAAGTCTCTTAAAAAACACCCACGTTCATAGCAGCATTATTCACAATTGCCAGAGAGGTGGAGGCAACCCTAGTGTTCATCAACAGACAAATGCTTAAACAAAACATGGCATATATGTGTGATGGAATATTACTGGGCCATAAAAAGAATGAAATGCTGACATAGGCTATGACATGGATCAATCTTGAGGCCAACATGCTCAGTGAAATAAGCCAGACACAAAAGAAAGTGTTGTATGAATTCCACTTTATACAGTTCCCTGGAATAGACAGAGAGTAGAAGGGTGTTTACCAGATGCGGGTTGCGGGGGCGGGCAGAGGGCATGAAGAACTATTGTTTATGGAGTAGAGTTTCAGTTTGGTCTGATTAAAAAAAGTTCTGGAGGGGCGCCTGGGTGGCTCAGTCGGTTAAGCCTCCAACTTCGGCTCAGGTCAGAACTCACGTTTGTGGGTTCGAGCCTCGCGTCAGGCTCTGTGCTGACAGCTAGCTCAGAGCCTGGAGCCTGCTTCCGGTTCTGTGTCTCCTTCTCTGTCTGCCCCTCCCCCTCTCATGCTCAGTCTCTCTCTGTATCAAAAATAAATAAAACATTAAAAAAATTTATAAAATAAAAAGTTCTGGAGATGGATAGTGGTGATGTTTGCACAACACTATAAAGGTAGTTCATGTCATTAAATTGTACATGTAAAATGATTAAAAATGGTAAATTTTATGCCGTGTGTATTTTAGCACAATTTAAAACAGTGAGAATAGCAACAACAGAAGTCTATTACGCACTCTTCCATGAGGAAGTGCAGAAAATCCTCCTCCCCAAAAATGACCGTGCAAGCTACCATTCCGAGTGACCTCAGGAGTCAGTGGGAAAAATTATAATTGTTCTTCGACCTTTAATTTTTTTTTTTTTGGCAAAACACCAAAGACTGTCTTACTATCAGTTTTAAATACAGAGGAAAAAATTTTTAAATAGTAACTCTAAAAAAATAGTAACACTACTATTTATATGGCACATCTGTTATTTAAAACAGTAGGAATGTTGAGAGTAACGTGTTCTATTTCTTTGTAAGGAATTTACAAGAATAATTTGAGCAGTGCTTGCCTTCCTTTTCTCATACAACTTACAATACAGAGCGGGCATCATTTATTCGCTTGGTAACTTTTCATGTTCATTTGGATCTTAACCTCCCTGTACCTCGGTTTCCTTATCCAGTAGAAGGAAGGGAATGGTACCTGGTTCTGAGTGGTTTTGTGAGAATTAAGTATGTTAATATGGGAATTCAGGAGAGTGTCTAGGGTGCGGCAAATCCTCTGTAGGGATGAGGCCCTGAGCCTTCCCCCGGTACTGAATGCTAATCTCACCATGCAGATGAATTCATTTAACCCTGGAAAGGGCCCTCAGTATTTCTGCTTGGTGTTTGAGGAAAGTGAGACCGACCTGCATCTCTCACCCCTAAAGTGAGGAGGCAGACTTCAGTCCCAACCCCCAGACCCATGCTTTTGCCACACTGTACGCCACCAACATAAGAGGCCCATAGCGAGAGGGATGTTCTAAAGTAAAACAAAGAAGTCCTTGCTTCTTTGTGGCCTCACACCACACTGTGTGTTCACCCGGTAGTGCTTCAAAACCCCTTTGGTTGCCTCGATTCAATCGCTTCTCAGTATCAGCCGCCACCTTTTTATTTCAGAAATATCACACCCAAGTGTGCAGGCTGCATTGGGAGCATGGGGACGAACACAGTATTTGGACTATGTGCGAACAGGCAAAATCAATGAGGAAGGGAAGAAAGGGTCAGATTCAAGAGCTACTTAGACAATAGAATCTAGTGACAGATGCACACAGAGCTTGAAGGGGAGGACAAATGCCACATTTCTGGACTGAGCCTGAATGACTTCTGTATCCTCAGTGAAGTAGCAGGCGAGTCAGTGCGGAGATTTGGGTAGCAAACCTAGACTGGCCACTTGTCCCCTACAGAGCTGTTACCTTGCTATACAAAGAAGGTGATCTGGATAATTTCTGTTTTAAATGTTTACTATTTCCCCTCAAATCACTTTTATTTAAAAACCATTATTTTACCCTATCAAAATAACACCAGCATTCTTCACAGAGCTAGAACAAACAATGCTAAAATTTGTATGGACCTGGCAAAGACCCTGAATAGCCAAAGTAACCCTGAAAAAGGAAACCAATTCCAGACTTCAAGCTGTATTACAAAGCTGTAGTCAATAAGACAGTTCAGTACTGGCACAAAAACAGACACTCAGAGCAATGGAACAGAACAGAGAACCCAGAAATGGACCCACCAATGTATGGCCATGTAATCTTTGACAAAGCAGGAAAGACTATTCAACGGAATAAAGACCATCTCTTCAGCAAATGGTGTTGGGAAAACTAGACAGCGACATGTAGAAAAATGAACCTGGACCACTTTCTTACATCATACACAACAATAAGCTCAAAATGGATGAAAGACCTAAACGTAAGACAGGAAGCCATCAAAATCCTCAAGGAGGAAGTAGGCAAAAACCTCTTTGACCTGGGCTGCAGCAACTTCTTACTCAACATGTCTCTGGAGGCAAGGGAAACAAAAGCAAATATGAACTATTGGGACCTCATCAAGATAAAAACTTCTGCACAGCGAAGGAAGCAGTCAGGAAAACTAAAAGGCAACCGACAGAATGGGAGAAAATATTTGCAAATGACACATCAGATAAAGGGTTAGAATCCAAATCTATAAAGAGCTAAAAACAAATAAGCCAGTGAAGAAATGGG
Organism: Suricata suricatta; assembly: GCF_006229205.1. Lineage (NCBI taxonomy): Eukaryota > Metazoa > Chordata > Mammalia > Carnivora > Herpestidae > Suricata > Suricata suricatta. Next base: position 34,370,529 of record NC_043708.1, read on the forward strand.
CAAAAAATGAATAGACACTTTTCCAAAAAAGACATCCAGATGGCCAACAGATGCATGAAAAAATATTCAACATCACTCATCATCAGGGAAATACAAATCAAAACCATAATGAGATACCACCTCAAATCAGTTAGAATGGCTAAAACTAACAACTCCGGTAAACAACAGATGTTGGCGAGGATGCGGAGAAAGAGGACCTCTTTTGCACTGCTGGTGGGAATGCAAAGTGGTCCGGCCACTCTGGAAAACAGTCTGGAGATTCCTTAAAAAATTAAAAATAGAACTACCCCAGCAATTGCACTACTAGGTATTTATCCAAAGGATGCAGGTGTGCTATTTCAAAGGGGCACATGTACCCCAATTTTATAGCAGTGCTATCAACAATAGCCAAAGTATGGAAAGAGCCCAAATGTCCATTGACAGATGAATGGATAAAGAAGTTGTGGTATACACACACACACACACACACACACACACACACACCTTGTGCTGATGATGTGGAGCCTGCTTGGGATTCTTTCTCTCTCTCTCTCTCTCTCTCTCTCTCTCTCTCTCTCTCTCTCTTTCTCTCTCTCTCTCTCTCTCTCTCTGAAAGAAAACTTTATAAATAAATAAGTAAATTACAAATTAACTCTTAATAACAAATGATAGCCAAAAATTTCCTCAGAAGTTATTATCTTTCCTAAAACAGCCCTTCATCATGTTAGCTACCATAACTTCAAGAAGACAATCAACAACACAATCACACAAAACACTAGTCCCCTTCACTGACTCTGTTTTATATCTGGTGTTTTCGAAAAGTGATTTATCTTAGTGATTTAACTATTAACAAAAATGTTTTAACTATTAACAAAAGTGATTTAACTATTAACAAAGCTTCAAAGCAGTTTCAGGACCTTCTGTATATGGACATTTAAAGGTAAGAAGAGTTTCATGTCTTAGCAAAAGACATTACTGAAGAAGTTGGACTTTGCAAGCAGGTAGACATGGGGTAAAGCAGGGCTCCCGCATTTACGGGCTGTATGCACCCCTCTCTGAGCCTCAAGTATCTCATCGGTAAAATAGGAAATACTCCACCTCATAGGATCAATATGGCAACTAGGTGAGATAATACATGAGAATGACTTAGAATGCCTGATATTTGGAAAATGTTCAAGAAACAGTCACTGATATCAATCATTTATTCCTTGTTCATTTAAAACCTCCAGCCTGGACAGGTGAACTAAACTTAGTTTCTGTCTCCTTTTCCCCATGTTCTCCATCATCTTGTTCAGATCAGAGCCAGGTTGATTGGGCAGAAGAGATTCTACTCCCTGTCATCTTGAATTTTTTTCTGTCAATGATGCATTATATGACCTTTGTTTGGTGACAGTGTCTCTTGGCATATGACCTGCTTCTCCCCCAAGTCACATGGCTACTGAGGCATGAAGTAGGAACCAGAACTTGGACGAAGATCTCTTACCCTCCTTGTTTGCTGAGTCCTGTCATCAGTGATTAATAGTGACAAATTAAGGGAGCGTAAGACCATAGTTAGATTTACTTTTAGCATAGAGAAATACACACAGTAAAAATTGACTGTTAAATGTCCCCCAGATGATTTTTACATATTTTCAACATGTTCCCCATAAAGACTACGTCATGCAACAGAAAACCAAGTGCTGACCATCCGGCTGTCTTCAAATCCTCCAGTTGGCCCCGGTCACTTGCATGTTTGGAAACCCAAAAGCGCATGCTCCCAGTGGGATTATGTCCTCACGGCCACCTCTCATCCAATTTCTTGTTTATGCTGAAATCTGAGTCTCATTCTAGCTTTGCCTCCTTACTACTGTTTGGCTGGCATAAACCTAAACGAGGAAAGCAGTCCCTTTTAATTTGCCAAGTAAACCGCTGGCCCAACACAAGCCTGTTCGTGCAGCAGCTCTCTACCAAGGGTATAGAAATAAAGGTGTGAGGATGATTCTTTTAAATAAAAGAAGGAAATGTGATTAGACATTAGGAGAGCTGCATAGTGGGTGTGCAACTAGCAAGGTTTCATAGGGCCCTCTGCTCAGAGGGGTCCGAGTTTGGGGTTTTGAGCTCTATGGCCACTGTCTTAAAGTCTTAAGGGGCGGCTGGGTGGCTCAGTCGGTTGAGCGTCTGACTTTGACTCAGGTCATGATCTCATGCTTCATAGGATTGAACTCCACATCGGGCTCTGTGCTGACAGCTCAGAGCCTGAGCCTGCTTCCGATTCGGTGTGTCCCTCTGTCTTTGCCGCTCCCCTGCTCATGATCTGTCTCTGAAAAATAAATAAATGTAAAAAAAAATAAATTAAAAAAGTCTTAATAATTTTCTCTTTGAATTGGTGTTTGTAAGTGAAATCTGATAGGTCAGTGGAGGGTGTGCCAAGGACTCATGCTCAGTCCTGCCTCTCATGAACTCCCTGCCTTCCTGGGCCAGGTTCTCGGCTGACCCCCAAGGATCTTTCATCTCGGCCTGGTGTCCCAGGCCTCCTCCCCACCCTCACCCACTGACCTGCCCTCCATCGCCTACCTCTCATCAGTCCACCATGAGTCGGAGCAGGTGGCACCTGGGAAAGAGAAATGCCAGGTCCAACTTCCCCACTCCTGCCTTGGGCATAACACTTGGGTCCTGAGGCTGGTGTGGGGGGAAGCCTTCAGCCAGTGGGCTTCACACACATGCACCACAGTCCCAGAGCTGGACCCCTGCTGCTTGCAAACATCGCGGTTTCCCTGTGCCTGACTTGACATTAAATAGCAAATTAAAAACAGCATGACAAATGAAGAAAGAGATTGTAATTGAAAGGAAAAAGCTTTGTATTTTAATACCTCTAACAGCAACCTTTGCTGCATTTTGAACATTTTCATCCTGCAATGGGCTCCACGAATTATCTAGCCGGTTCTGGCCATCACTGTTCTGATGTTCTATAGCCCTCTCTGCCTGTATGTTAATTGGTATTAAAATAAAAAGTTAGGGGCACCTGGGTCACTCAGTCAGTTGAGTATCAGACTTCGGCACAGGTGATGATCTCATGTTTAACGAGTTTGAGCCCCAGGTTGGGCTCCACGTTAGACAGCTCAGAGCCTGGAGCCTGCTTTGGATTCAGTGTCTTTCTCTCTCTTTCTCTCTGCCCCTTCCCCCAACACCCCCCCCCACACTCTTGTCTCTCTGTCTCTCAAAAATCAATAAACATTAAAAAAATTAATAAGTTATATTCTGCAAAGCATTAGTCCCACAAAAGAACCCATCAAAATAAAGTGAAAGAAAGAAAGAAAAAGAGATTCCATAGGCAATAAACACTAAATACTCTGCTTTCCTCCTTCCTGACACTTTTTTGTAGATTTCCAAGTCGCATTAGCTTACTAAAAGAACTGTTTTTCTTTTTAATTTAAAATAGTACCTCCCAACTTATTTGTCCATGGAGCCCCTTTTTCAGGGAATAGCTACTAATTCCCCACTTTGCAAGCATTGCTATAGAGGTGGCAAACTTTTTCTGAAAAGGGCCATTGTAGGAGCGCCTGGGTGGCTCTGACTTCGGCTCAGGTCATGATCTCACATTTGTGGGTTCAAGCTTTGTGTCGTACTCTGTGCTGATAGCTCAGAGCCTGGGGCCTGCTTCCGATTCTGGTCTCCCTCCTTCTGCCCCTCCCCGCTCATGCTCTGTCTCTCTGTCTCAAATATTAAAAAAAAAAAAAAAACATTGAAAAGGGCCTCTGTAAATATTTTAGGCTTTGGGGGGGCATACATTTTCCGCAACTTCTCACCTGTGCTCTTGTAGCTCAAAAGCAACCATTGACATTGTAGACAATGTATAAGCGTGGCTGTGTTACAAAACACAAAACAAACAAACAAAAAAACCCCAACTTTATTTATGGACACTGAAATTTGAATTTCCCATTATATTCCCATGTTACAAAATACTCTTCTTTTGATTTTGTTTCAACCATTTAAAAATGTAAAAACCATTCTTAGCTCAAGGGCCAAACAAAAACAGGCAGTGGGTGGTTCTTGGCCAGCAAGCAGTAGTTTGCCAATCCCCAACTTAGAAGACGACCAAGGAAAAAGAGTTACTTAGAAACACAAGTTGGATACAGTTTTCAACCTTAACTGTTACTGATTCTGAATTTTTTTCTAACTAATCATTTTATATTTTGGCAATTGTTTTTATAGCATTGTTACCATTTCTGGTGCAGGTGGCTTCAGCTCCTAGTGGTTAATCCTTAATTATCTCACATCTGCTGCTATCACTCAGCACCTTCCTTCCTAGCTGTGTGGAGTGCCTGCCTCTGCCTTTCATGTGCCCTCTTCATTCTCGCCCTGGATCTCTCTGTTACTAGCCAGGAATAGAGTCTGGGGGCTGCAGAACCAGTCGTGTTCGTTGATCTCTCCCCATTTGCTCATCTAAAGATAGATAACCCCCCTAGAGCCCACCACCAGAGCCAACAAACCAAACCACAAGGCAGACAGCTACATGCTTTGCAGAGAACTCGCTCATTTCCAGTCTTTTCATAATTACACCCATGGACACATGTTCTTGACTTCATGACACATTCCATTCTCCTCTTAGTAATACATGCGCACATCTATTTTTGAAGCAAATTGAATTAAAATTAATTTTCTGAGAAGCTCATAATTAAGATTATCCCCTAAGAGAGCTGGAGATGGCCTTGAAGTCGCAAACACTCAATGTGAAATTACACTGCATCATATACACTGTAAAGTGCTTGAGTACATTTATGTTTTCTCTTGTTTTAATTTCCTTACAGTGGGTATGTGATGGGAATAAAATCAAACAAAGAGGAAATTATACGGCAGCATCTTTAAGCAGGATGAAAAGGAAAGACGTATGTAATTGCCTTAGCGTTCGTGTGGTAGTATCTTCTCTCTACTTCAGAAACAAACAGAAACTGAATGACAGAAAGTCACTTGTGAGTTTGAGAAACTCCATCAATTCCTGGAGGATGCAGAACAAGTCTGTCCTGAGAGGCATTCACAAAGCTATTTTAAGAAACCTACATGAAAATGAGAATAAAGACTTAAATGAGAGGTATCTGCTTCACTGCCCACACTCAGTCAATAAAGTCTTAGAGGAGGGTGCACTGGGGGACTGAGCATCAGGATGGCAGCAGTGGGTGGCTGGCTGGCTGGTGACACTCACTATCTTTAGGCCAGCGTGTGGTGTGTCTGATCTGTAGAAAGATATATGAGGGAAGCCATCAAAGCAATGCTCCGGGAGGGAACCATTGGTATTATACATATTTAAAGCTCTCTGAAGACCTTAGACCTCACTCTAAGGAAGGAGAATTTGGATACCTGACTCTTTGATCACTTTTGACATAACACTCTCAGAATAATTACATCTCGGCACAGTCATTGCTGTGGTGAGTGGCTGGGGCATTGGGTGGCGAATCAGAAGACATAGACGGTCATCTTAACCATGCCACAGACTTGCTGGCTAAGCTTGAACCTTCCTCTCCAAGATGCTTACTGGCATGTCAAATTCCCATAGCTCAGTAGTTGAGAACATGGGCTCTGAAGCCTGATTGCTTCCAAATACTGTCTTTCACCTACAACCTGGGGAGCCTTCTTCATATTACTCAGCATCTGTCTCTGGGTTTGGTTTCCTCTTCTGTACGCATTTCACAAATGTTAGTTATTACTGTGAAGATAAAGAAATGTCCCAATCCCTCGGAGCCCTACCTCAAGGGACGGAGAGGGAGCAGGGCTGGCCCGGGGAGCAATGAGGATCTGGGAGCTGGGGGATGCAGGCAGAAAACTCTCATTAGATGCAATGAGACGCTGACAACAAGGAGTAGACAGCATGCTTACTGAGAGCAAATGGTATCCCTGTGAGGGTGGTGTTATGTGCATGGAGCAAACGTGTGAGGGCCGTTGTGCTGGGTCTTATCAGCTCCATCTTGCAGATGGGTAAAACAAAACTTGAAGAGATCAGGCAAATTGTTCACTGTCCCAGATTCCAGTTCAGGTTCTCTGGCTCTAAAGCATCTTCGCTTAAACACTACACAAGCTGGAGACCACCATGCCAGGGCTGGGAAGTTATTACCTAGAGAGTACAGAGTTTCTGTTTGGGGTGATGAAAAAGCTCTGGAAACAGTGGTGCTGGTTATACAACATTGTGAATGTACTTAAGACTACTGAATAATTTGTTTAAAACTGCTTACGATGGTAAATTATCCATCACATATATTTTGCACACGCATACACAAAAAATGCCAGGCAGGAGGTTGAAAGGGCTTCTCAACAACTTGAGGTCAAAGGCGGATACGGAAGTCAGGAACCAAGCTGGAGTTAACAACTGAGAAAAACAAAAACTAGAAGGTACTTTTGTCCCTCCCATGTGAAGATGATAGTTTGTAAAACTCTGGATCAATAATAAACTTGAGTTTATTCCTTGAAAGCATTTTGCAGCCTTGGAAGCCCACAGATTCAAACATACCACATGTAGGAGCCATTTCTAGACCTTCATAGAGAAAACATATTCAAAAAGCTGAGGAACAGGGGCGCCTGGGTGGCTCAGTCGGTTGGGCATCCGACCTTGGCTCAGGTCATGATCTCACCGCTCGTGGGTTCGAGCCCCACGTCGAGCTCTGTGCTGACAGCTCAGAGCCTGGAGCCTGCTTTGGATTCTGTGTCTCCCCACCCCCCACCCCCACCCCTCCCATGCTCATGCTCTGTCTCTCTCTGTCAAAAATAAATGTTAACCAAAAAAAATTTTTTTTAATAAAAAACATAAAAAGCTGAGGAACTACCACTAATTTAAAAGGGAGAAACCCTACTTTAAAATTAAGAAAAACTTAATCAATATAGGAAGAGCTGTGTCTGCTGGATGGTATTTCTTTCTTATATAATTAAGACTTTGAACACAAAGTGTTCTTGCAGTATAATGAGTGATATTAAATAAACATGTGAAAAAGCCAGGGAAATAGAACAGACAACACCTCTGCAAATCCCACAAGAGAGACAATAAGCAGGTTATTTCCAGTCATAAAAAAGCCTGGAAAACAAAGGCACAGGATGAATGCAGGTTTCCTTTGTTACAGAGGCTGTGGATTATCTAGGAAAAGTCAGGAAGTCTCAAGCAGAACAAGCTGGGGTTGCCATTTGGAGAGTAACTGAGCCCTCTATATTTTCTTTATTTATTTTTATTTTTTAACTTTTTATTTTATTTAATGTTTATTTATTCCTGAGAGAGAGGGAGAGACAGACAGAGCGCAAGTGGGGGACAAGTAGAGAGAAAGGGAAACAGAATCCAAAGCAGGCTCCAGGCTCTGAACTGTCAGCACAGAGCCCAACGTGGGGCTCAAACTCGTGAACCATGAGATCATGACCTGAGCCGAAGTCTGATGCTTAACTGACTGAGCCACCCAGGCGCCCCTTTTTATTTTCATTCCAGTTAACATACAGAGTTATATTAGTTTCAGGTACACAATATAGTGATTCAAAACTTCCATACTCATCTGGTGCTCATCCCAATAAATGCATTCCTGAATCCCCATCACAGGTTTCACCCACCACCCCTCTTCCCTTCTCTCTGGGAACCATCAGTTTGTTTTACAGAGGATATTTGCTTTATAAAGAGAGTGAGGATCTTAAACAGGTATGGCGGGGGCGGGGGGGCTGGAAGGAGGAAAGGACTGTGGTGTCATCAAGATACCATGATTACTTTTGCTTCCCTGTCCAGAGAGTGAAAGAGTCTGAAAATGAACAGTTAGCCTGGCAGGCTGTGATCTGATTAACAACACCCACCTGTCCCCTTTCCATTTAAGACACTTGACTGGATTCCACAGAACCTGGGAATGGCCATGTTTCCAGGGGAGTAGTGGCTCTAATCCAGTGTATTGGTCACCAGCAGCTGCTGGAGGCCTGGAGCTAATAAGGTCATTCACTGAATTTCTTTAAGACTGGGGTCCATGTGGCACTGAACTCTGGCCAAGGGCCTCCCTACTGATGTCTTCCTGGTTGTCCAGAACACATGTGAGTGTAAGAACCTGGAGAAGGCTGTGGTCTCCATAGAAGAGAAGGTTCTGGGAGGGGAGCCGTTTATTCCCTGGCAGGTACTGCTCACAGCTAGGGTAGGCCCTGTGCATTAGAAGCCCCCTCTCTGGCCCTCCATGGGGGGGGGCTGCTCTCCCTCAGAACCAAAGAGACATGCTCATCGTACACCCAACCCCCAGCCCTCTCTTCTAGACAACATGCCCAGAATTTCCTGCCCAAACAGCCCTGAGCCTACTTCCAGGACATGCATTCACCCCTTCTCTGGTTCTGCTCTTCTAAGGATAGAACTGCACCTGAGCAAATAGTCCCCAAACCCAAGGGGTGGCCAAGGAGGTTGGACATGGAGGGGGGGGGTATCCACAACACATGTGCCATCACATGTGCACAGGCCTGCTCACAATGCAGAGCAGAGCCAGGGCGGAAAGAGGAGGAGGTAGGCGGTGTAGGGCCTGGGCAGGCACTCCCTGGGCTGCTGTGTCCCTGTGTGAAATCCTGAGAAGTCCAAGAATTGTTTCCATTTGAAGTCACCTTCTAGGTTGTTATGAAAGTATCTGTGTCATGTGTCCCTATTGTTTTGTGAAGCAGTCCACCAGCTCGATGTATAACTTTTAAAGAGGTAGACATATGGTGTGTGGGCCTAGAGTGGATCTCTTGCTCTATGCTCTGCATATATGAGGTCGGGATGGTTTCTTGGTTGCACCCCTCTCTTCCTCATGCCATTCCTGGGAGGCAGAGTGTTCAGTTTGCCCATTTCCCTCTTATACCTAAGAAGTAAATCAGCTCATCCTTCATTTGCAAGATGTACTCCCAGGGGTGAAAATATTTGGGCTAAACCATTAGTTGCCAAGTTAACTGAACTGGGCGAGAGGACCAACACTTTGGCATGAACAACTGGGTCAGACAAACACCTCAGTCACCTCCTGTACAAGTTCAAGGGTAACGAAAATTCCTTCTTTGTCTGGGATGGTCTCTGTTGATGTAGAAACAGAGAAGGGAGGCCAGACTTTTCCCTGAAGCTGGGAAGCAGCCTCGATTTCTTTCTTTCTTTTTTTTTTTTTAAACTCTAAAGGAAGATACATGTGGAAGACACCTGTTGGCTGGAGCTTAAAGCATTTCCCTTTTTCTGTCCCTAGAAGTCACTCAGGGTAACAAGCCCAGTGAAGTTCTCTAAATGGGCGTTAGCTCGTGCTACTTGTGGGAGGGAGGGAGGATAAAATGTCTGGCAAACCCTGGAAATTAAGACAGTCTGACAGCAGGCTGCTGCCCTGAGTGCGCAGAGAGGGCTCTCCTTTCTTACAGTCGCAGAGTGTCTCAAAACACGCCAGAAAAGCACCTACGTGTGGTTATTGACATTCATGGTGAAGAGGGCCAACGCAGGGAATCCAGCCCAGGGGGAAGGAGCAGTGAGCAGTGGGTGTGGGCACAGCGGTCAGGCCAGGCTTAGCCATCCGCCTCAGGATGGCAGTATAGATCAAGCCTGGGAAAGGCTGGCCCTGCCGACTCAGCCCAGCGCTGGGAGAGGAGCCAGAACCAGGGGATGAGGCACTTGCCCAGCGCCAACAGTGAGCACCTCCTTGAACTCCATGTCCTAGGCACGCTGCTTGCCCGCCCTTGCCAGGCCCTGCAGGTGTTTCTGGGGCCCTGCGCTGACCACACACCTCTGGGATTTTCAGGTGTGCCCTGTCCTGCTAGAGGAAAAGACACACCTGCTGCAGAGAAGCTGTCCTCTGAGAGCCAGTGACTCCCTTTCCCCAGGAGAGTGAGGAGGAGCATGGGTCCAGCCACAGCCTTGTGGGGACTCCAGTCTGCTTTCCCAAACGAACCTCATCCGTACTTTCAGCGGCTGCCCAGCACTCCCTCTGCTCTTCTCTTCCCAGGGGAAGCGGTCCTGGCCCCAGAAACTGCCAGTGTGTACCTCAAGTGGCAGTAACCTGAGCAGAATAAACAGAGGCAGACTATCTATGCCTTCCAACCCGAAGTGCTGCTCCGACTTCCGTGCGCTGGACACTGTTGGGGTCTCTCCACATAGACACTCCTAGGACATGGAGGTGGCCTGTGGCATGTCCTGGGGGCTTGGCATGGTCAAAGAACCTGTGTGTAGGAAAGACTGGTTTCCAGTGAAACCTGACAAAGCCTGGGCTACAGGCCTCCACGGAGTCCTCATCTGGTTCTCACAGACCTGCGTACTGACGTCTTCCCAGAAGACAGACCCAGGAAGACTCCGGGGTCTTCAGACTGTGAAGGACGCCACACGTCATTCTACAATGGGGAGAATTCCGCCCCCATCTTCACCTTCTCAGCCATGTTTACTGAGAAAATCTTTCCTTTATTTTGGCTGCCTTCAAAAGGCACCAGTGTCGCCCTTTGCTCCTAGAAGGAAGCCACTTGTGAGGGTCTGCTGTCGCGAGAGGCTCTGGTGTGGGTCACAAGCATCTGGGAGCTGCTGTATCAGCCATCTGTGCTGTTGCCAGGAGAACATGAGATTTCTTCTTTTTATTTTTTTAATGTTTATTTATTTTTGAGACAGAGAGAGACAGAGTATGAACAAGGCGGGGGGGTGGGGAGAGACACAGAATCTGAAACAGGCTCCAGGCTGAGCTGTCAGCACAGAACCTGATGCAGGGTTCGAACCCACAACCGCGAGATCATGACCTGAGCCAAAGTCAGATGCTTAACCAACTGAGCCACCCAGGTGCCCCGAGAACATGGGGTTTCTATTGCTTATGGGATGATTTGTGTCACTGACAGCACAGCAGAAATAAAATGAACAGGACACCCCTAACCATGCAGCTTCCCCAATTTCTGTGTGGTAGTCAGACATTTCAGAGCCCATTCTTTTCTTCTCCTTTCATCTTCATCAAATGCCATGTAAAATTCCACTTTGATCTCTCAAATAAAACCCAACTGACCTGCTTTAAAAATTCTCTTCCAAACAGTAGCAAGGAGAATAGGTGAAGATAATTGTGTAGCCACAGAAAAACCTTTATAACAAAGGCATTATCAATAATCATGTTTAATGCATACCTGCTATTTTCATAGCAAGATGTGATGTGAGAGCAAAAACTATGACTCTGTATATTCAATATAGTGTCTTAAGTACATTCCAGACAGACCCAGCCACATGAGTATACCACTACCTAATAAACATTTTTCTTTCTAAGTTTCAAAATATGTACAGCTGATATGTTCAGTGTGGCTCTATTAGGGATTGGGAAAATTAGAGGCCCTGTCCACTCTGGTCTAGATGGTACTTTCATTTCCATTTATAGGAATAAGGTAGGCATTACAGAGCCTGGAGACGAAGGCTGACCAAAATGTATTAAATGCAATGTCCACACTGTTCCCTGTCCTCTGCCTGAGTGTGGGATCCTTCCATTACCTGCACGGTCCCTGGCCCCAAAACTAGGCGGCTCTCTGGGCTTGGGGGTGGAGGACAGAGGGGGGCAGCCCATACCTGCAAGGAGAGGGGCTGGTCTGCCTCCACTTATTACTTTCCTCAGAACAGAGATTGTCCTCCCGCGGTGACATCTGTCAAACTCTCACACCACACTGGGACCTGACAAGGTAGAAGTGTTTATTTAAACTATAAAGCATAAGCACTGGGTGTTACATACTTTCTATTTTAAATAGACACTCATACCTTGTCAGGTCCCAGGGTGCTGGATGTTACATGGAAACCAACTTGACAATAAACTATGAAAAAGAAAAAGAAAAAATAAAGGGATGTGAATAAGGAAAAAAAGATAAACATTTTTTAAATTACAAATAAGTAAATAAATAAATAAAGGACAGCTGTGAAGTCCAATGACAAATATATATATATATATATATATATATATATATATATATATATATACATAAAGCATGTATGATTTTAACAGGAAATTTGTGAGATGTTGTTTCTCTTTTTTTATGGCAACCATCAGCCTATCTTCTGGGAAGGGCATTGAGCTCTTAGAGTTCCGGGTTCAGTCGCAATGGATAAAGATGCTTAAAGAACCTAGACTCTGGAGCCTGATCGGACCGACACTGGATTCAAATCCTGTCTCAGCCACTTACTGGCTGTGGTATTTTGGATACATCACAACCTCACCGTGCCTCACCTCTATGGAACTATTGATAGTCTCACCTCAGAGGGCGATCAGAGGTTCGCATGAGCTGCCAGTCATACAATTCTAAGCATATAGTTAGTACTATGAAAGAGTTTGTAAAATTATTACATAATTTCAAGTCTATTCATCCTATATGCCTCCCACAAGAAGACTAAAATCGTTCCTTGGTAGTCTTAGGAGGGCTCAGGTCCCATAGGGGATTTCCTAAGGGTCTCCCATAACAGAAGCTCAGACATAATGTCAGCATCACAGAGCTGAACAAAGTCACAGAGTTAACACCTGATGTAGACCCTTGTCTTAGAAAAAGCTACACAAAAAACTACCCTCGCATGAGCCCCGTACAAATTGAATTACTCCGTGAAACTACTATAAACTAATTATTTTAACAGAAGGAATTTAAATTACTTATACTTTGAGGTGGGTTTTACAGATAACCCTATATTGATTTGGACATGGACACAACTGGGTTGTTTGTTTTTTGTTTTTTTTTTTTACTAATTTATGGAGATGAAATTCACACAATTGTTTTTTAATCTTTAAACCAGCTAGTTGAGAAAATTGCTGGAAAGAGTCTCAGGCTTTCACTTGCTTGCAAGCTACTCCCAGTCTACCCAACATGAGCCCTCCAGGCAAGATGTCACCACCTCACTGGGTCCATGAGAATGACCATCCTTGTACTATCAAGTATGAATTGTATGTTTACTATGCGGTTATTACCACGTTGTGAAACTGTAATAGCCAGATTTGTACAAGACCCTTTTTTGTGTAGTCAGACTCATTTGAGTGAATCATCTCCGAGGACCTAAGTAGGAAAGGCTTAAAGATGCCCATCAGTATTGCCAGGCAGCTCAGCTGTGAACTGGTGTGCCCTTATTACTAACTTGTACTAGAAGAGATTGAGAAGGTTCTAGAGGTTCTGGAAGGTTGGGTTTTTTTAATGGAGCTGGAGTTTGTTCTTACATGGAACCAGATGTATTTGTTGGACCAGCTTCCCTGGACTAGGAAACAAGATGGCGACCACAGTGACCACATGGCTGAGCTCAGACATAGGACCTGGGAGGAAAGGAAGCCAGACCAGATGCCTGTAAAATGATTCTAGGGCCTTTAAGAGTTAACAGGAAGTTATATTAAGTGCAGGGTAACTTTGGGCTATGTACAGATCTCAGAATTTTCACCTAATTTATTTAGAATAAGAAACCAGGCATAGGTGGCTTGTTTTGATGTTGTATTATCAGACATTGTTTTCTTTATGTATTACCTTGTTTTTTTATTTTAAAAAATTTTGTTCATATTAACTCTTTCAGCTCTATTAAGGGAGTTTTGTCCATGCTTTCCCTGGAATCAATAGAGGTGCATTTTATCCCTGAACAGTAGGGAAGGAGGAATAAAAAATGAGAGAAGTTAACAGAAAGACAAAAACTGAGGATGGAATCTGCTTATCATGTCACCTAAGCATGACCCTCTAGCCACCCTCCTGGTTCAAGTCTTTGAACCAAGGATATACTCCCCAACTCTGAGAAAACGGCTTTCTTTCTGCCTCCTGCGACCCCTTTCTATTCAAAATTGATCTTATAACCAAGACTTTTCTGGCTGTGCCTCCTTGGTTCAGTCCCTCTCAGCCCCCCATACATCTTCCTTCCTTTATCTTCAAATATTTTTTAAAGCTGCAGTTTGCCTCTAAATTTGTGTCTTCTCTATGTTGTTTTTATAAGTATTCTGTGCCACATAAATAATTTTTACACTCTCCTATTAGATTTGAAGTTCTTAGAAGATAAATAGCTTCTATCTCATTAAGTCTCTGCCACAGCATTTATATTAAAAAGTTTTTCAAAAGTAAATATCTTATTGTTCTTTCTAAAAGTCCATCACTTTGGGTGCCTGGGTGGCTCAGTCCATTGGGTGTCCAACTCTTGATTTCGGCTCAGGCCATGATCTCAGTTCATGGGATCCCCCCTTGTAGGGCTCTGGTGCTGACAGCACGTGGCTGGCTTGGGATTCCCCCCCCCTCCCCGTACCTTCCTTGCTTGCACACTCTCACTCTCAAAATAAGTAAATAAACTTAAAAAATAAATAAAATAAAAAGTCATCATTCTTGGGGCACCTAGAGGGCTGAGATGGTTAAACGTTGAACTCTTGATTTCCACCCAGATCGTGATTTCAGGTTTTGCACTAAGTGTGAATCCTGTTTGAGATTTTCTCTTTCCCTCTCTCTCTGTCCCTCCCGTTTGTCCATGTGCCTGTGTGTGTGTGTTCTCTCTCTCTCCCTCTCCCTCTCTCTCTTTCTCTAATAAAAAAAATGGACCACTCTAAGAAAAACCCAAACAGTACAGAAAAGAAGAAAATTCATAATTCCAATCAAAAGAGATACTAATCTTTAACAGAATACATTCCCTTGGTCTTTGCATGTACAAAAATTGACAGAAAGGGGGTCTTGCTTCATATTCTATTTCATGACTTTCTTCTTTTATTTTTATGTTGCTACACAGACCTACTTCAATCTTCAGAATGACCATATAACATTCCAAGGCACAGATGTTTCATAATATTGTTGGCCTATTAATAGATACTTAGATTGCTCCAAATGGATTTTAGGTTGTAAGAAAGCTGTCACGGATGACTCCCTTGTTCCAAGCTTAAGTTTATGGATAGACAGGTGGTGGTAATGCCAATTTGTTTATGTGATCATTTTTAATTTTAATAAAATAGATAATTTCATATTACAGAGAGAACAAGTTCATCCACTCATCATTGATAAAATTTTAGAAATATTTTCTATAAAAAGTTTAGTACTTGATCGGGAATGAATCCATTAGAACATGATTTCTAGGGGCGCCTGGGTCGCTCAGTCGGATAAGCCTCCAGCTTCGGCCTCAGGTCATGATCTCACGTTCGTGGGTTCGAGCCTCGTGTCAGGCTCTGTGCTGACACTAGCTCAGAGCCTGGAGCCTGCTTCCGATTCTGTGTCTCCTTTTCTCTCTGCCCCTCCCCCTCTCATGCTCTATCTCTCTCTGTATCAAAAATAAATAAAATTTTTAAAAAACATGATTTCTATAGGTACAGTGTTCCCATCCTCACCCCCATTCTTATTAATTTTGAGAAAATTTAAAAATACAGAAAAGTACAAAAAATAAGACGAGATATCCATATGCCACAATCAGAATTATCCAGTATTTTGATATATTTACTAGCAGTCTTTAGTTTTTAAGAGAAATGGATATTTATATATAAAAATGAAATCCCCTTTAAAGAGTCCCCATTCCATCCCGTCCCTCCCACACTCACCCTTCCCCACTCCACTCTTCACAAGCCACCACTGTCAAGAGTTTGGTCTGTATCCTTCCAATCCATTTAAGAAATATTTTAAAAACATATATACATACATATATGTATCCATGCCAATACATAGTACTGAATTTTGTGAGGAAAGTTTTAGTTAAAATTTACAAAAATGCATTGTAATATGTTATTCTGCAACTTCATTTTCCCCCTTCAACATGATTTTTGAGATTTTCCTCTGTAATACATATAGATCTCATGTGTTACATTTTACAGATATACAGTATTCCATCATAAGTATTCTCCATTTTGTTCCCAATGGACATTTAAGTTGTTTCCAACTTATGGCTAACTACAAATCATGCCACAGTAAACAGACTGGTACATATTTCCTAAGCATACAAATTCAGAGAAGAATTTTTGAGCTTATTATAAGGAATATCTCCCTACTCCCAAGGTCATAACCATTTCAGTAAATGGCTTTTTCATATTCTTTTTTATCCTCTTGGTTCTTACCTCTGTTTATAGTTCATGGTCTGTTTTATTCCTTAGAGAACAAATTACCTCCAAATAACTTTTTACGTAACCCCATTATTGTCTCCCCTCCTATTGCCATTTCTATCATATTCTAAATTCTGATAGATGCATAGGTGTTTCCAGAATCTCTTCTGTTCTACTAAATCAATACCATAAAAGTCTCTTTCCAATACTTAAAAACTTATTTTTTTATTATATTGGTGAAGATCTCCAGATAAATGCAGATAGCGATAAGAAGCTTGTTTAGTGGAAATGCATCTAAAGTTTCAGCAGGTAATGCCAATTAAGATAGGGAATACCAGAGAAGTAGCAGGTCTTGGGCAGACAAATTTTTTTTTCCATATTGTTTTCTTTTTACAATATTGTAACCATTAAAATCAGAAACCAACAGCTATACATTACTGTTACCTAATTCTCATCCTCCATTCAAGTTTCACTGATTGTCCCAATATCATTTTTTATAGCAAAGGGACTCAACCTAGGATCATGCATAACATTTAGTTTCTGTGTGTCTTCAACTTGCTTCAATCTAAAATTGTTCTCCAGTACTTCCTTGTCTTTCACAGACTCAAATTTTTTGAAGATTATAAGCTAGTTGTTTCCTATAAAGTTATTATTTGGGGGTGTGCCTGTTGTGTCCTCGTGATTAAATTTAGATGATGCATTTTTGTTGGGGATATCACAAAAACCGATTACATTCTATCAAAAGGTATTTAACACCCATTTGTCCCATTATTTGTGATGTTAATCTTGATCACTTGATTAGGTAGTGTGTGCCATACTTCTTCGCCATAAATTTACCCTCTTTTTCCTTTTTAATCATCAAATATTTGTTGGGAGGTATTTTGAAGTGACCTAAATCTCCATTCCTCATTCAACTTTCACCCACCATGCCTCTCTTGAAATGGTTCTTGACCAAATTATTTTTATTATTTTGGCTGTCAAAGTGGTTTTCCAATTCTATCATTATTTTACATTCATTAGTTGACATTCCATGGTAAAAGAGAGCTTTTCCCTCTTCCCATTTATTATTCATTGACTTAGTTTAGCATAGGCTCATTGATTTCCATTTTATTAAGTGGATTATGATCTGCAATTATTATTATTTATCTTGATGCTCAAACAATCCCAGATTTGGCAAGTGAGGGCCCTATCAGACTGGCTTTTATGTTCTTTGGACATACTTCCATTATTCTTCTAGCCCTCCCTAATTTCTGACACAAAAATATATTCCAAACTCATCTCGTACTTTCCCTGCCCTAGCCCTTAAGTCAGTCATTTCTCTAAAGAGCCTTTCATTCCTTTGTTGGAAAATAGTATTTAGAAGCCAAGATCTGGGTAGGAGGTGTGCTCATTGCTATTGAGGTGTTACTCCTTCCAGAACCTCTCTGAGGCTAGAAGTTCAGGAGATCTATATTTCTATGTCTATTGATATATGTGAAAACCATACATCTACACAGTTATTTTCAATTCTAGTCCAGTACCACAAGATCCATTCATTCTAGTTACCTTCCTCTTTATATCATAACAACTTTCTCTGATAGAGAAACACCTGTCTTTCATTATTCTTGATGTGTTTTTTTATTTTACAAAGCCCCTTGTGTAATGAATCTTTTGTTGCTACTATTACAGCCCTGCACAGATGCCCTCATCCTCTCACCCACTCTGGGCCCACCCTCACCCCTACACTGACATAGAGGCCCCCCTCTCTCAACTAAGACTCTAATAGTCCTGTTGGGCCATTACCACCCCAATCCATAGACACTGCCTCACTGCATTTGGGTTCCTATATCTGTGACAGGTCACTGAAACTCCCACTCCCCACTGATGCATACTTTGTTTGGCACAAGCTAATGGCTTTATGCTAAATTATTCAGAAGTACTGAAAGGAGAGAGAGAGGAAAAAAAAATCCATGGGAACTCAATGGACTGTGGAATCCTGGACAAAAATAGGGCCATTATTGGGAAAGTGGTAAATTTTGAATAAGATATATAAATTAATTAATAGTAATATATCAATGTTATTTTCCTGGTTTGATAATTATACTATGATTGTGTACAATGTTAACATTAGGGAAATCTGAGTGAAATATTTATGGGAACTTTTAGTACTGCTTTTTGCCATTTTTCTGTAAGTATAAAGTTATTTCAAAATAGAAAAAAAGTTTTAACTATTGCATTCTCTTTAGGAAAGATTCAAATGGTGTAAAAGTATTCAAACTAAAAAATGAGGAAGAAAATAAGGAAGAAATCGTACTAATTTTATACAAACTCTCCCAGGAAACAGAAGAGGCAGAACACTCTCTCTTATCCTGATATCTAAATCAGAAAAAAGACATTACAAAAAACTATGTGACAATATACTTATGAACCTAAACATGCCCATTCTTTTTTTTTTTGGTAGTTTTATGGTTTTATTAACCCGAAAACGACATGCACATAAACTATTATTTTTTTTTTTTTTTTTTTTGCGGCACAGCCTGGAAATGGAATTGGTGACACTGATAGCCAACTGGGCTGCTCTTTCTACAATGGCTGTATGGTTCTTGGAGGAGACATTGTGAGCAGTCTGCACAATAAGATTCGTCACACATCAGCAGCACTTCAAGCTCCTTGACATTATAGACTAGGAACTTCCAGAAGCCATTGGGCAGCATGTGCTTGTTTTTTTGTTGTTCCTGTAACCAACACTGGGCATCAAGAGCTGGCCCTTGAATCTTCTACATACTCCATTGTCAATGCCTCTGGTTTTCTGCCAGTTGTGCTTAATTTTGACATATCAGTCTGGTGCTAGATGAACTTCTTGGTCCTCTTTTTAAGAATCTTGGGCTTCACCAGAGGCCTGAAGGCAGCCATGATGCCTTCAAGAAAGAGGCAGAGATGGTGTCAAAGAGTTCTGGGAGGAGGCTTTCCTGCTCAGGGCTTGAACATTGTTGTAGAGAGTCTTCCAAACACCAGCTACTGAGGAAGCTGGGAATGGAATGCGTACCTCTGCCAGGCTTGCTTTCTGTCTCGTCTCCAAAGCTGGCAGAATACTAATCACTCTCCAGACATAATTCTGGGAGGTCTAAACATGATAATTCTTAACAAAATTTGGGAAATCAAATCCAGCATGGTGGGGGTAGTGACATATATATATATATATATATAATCAGAAGTTGAAATTTTAAAAATAACATTTACATTACCATCAAAAAAACATGACATTCTTAGGAATAAGTCTAAGAAAAAATGTAATGCCTATTGATGAAAACTGTAAAATACTGCTGAGAAAAAATAAAGACCTAAAAAAAAAAGAGAGAGAGAGAGAGATACTATGTTCATGAATCAAAAGACTCAATATTGTTAAAATGTCAATTCTCCCTAAATTAACCTAAAGATTCAAAGAAACCCCAATCAAAATCCTGGCTGGCTTATTTATTTATTTTTTTTTAGAAATTGACAAGCTGATTCTAAGATTTATATGGAAATGCGAAGAATGTAGTCAAAACTATTTTGAAAAAGAAGAACAAAATTGGAGGGCTCGCATTATTGCATTATAAATCTCTTATGAGACTATATTAATCAAGACAATGTGGTTTTGGCATATGGACAGACACGCAGATCAATGAAACAGAATAGACAGTTCTACATGACTCACACATATAGGTCAATTGATTATGGACAAGTATTACAGAGTAGTTCACTAGAGAAAAGATAGTCTTCAACAAATGATAATGCTGTAACAATTTGACAGACAGGTACAAAAAGTGAACTTTGGTCCTTGCCTTTACCATACATAAAAATTAACTCGGTAGGTAAATCTTTAGAGACAGAAAGTCTAGACCTGAGGGTGTGGAAGGAGAAATATGAAATCACTACTAATGGGTAATGATGTTTCTTTTTGTTTTGACTAAAATGTTTAAAATCAGATTATACTGATGATTGCAACTCTAAATAGACTAAAAAACTTTAAATTCTACATTTTGAATGGATTAAATGTGTGGTATGTGAATTACACCTGTTTAAAAAGCTGTTAAGAACTAACATGAAATTAATCATAGACCTAAATGTAAGAGCTAAAACTATAAAATTCTAAGAGAAAATATAGGAAAAAATCTATGTCATATTGGGTTAGGAAATAATTCATTTTTTAAATTTTGTAATGTTTTATTTATTTTTGAGAGAGAGAAAGAGAGAAGATAAAAAGCGTACAAGTGGGAGAGGAGCAGAGAGAGAGGAAGACAGAGTCTGAAGCAGGCTCCAGGCTCTGAGCTGTCAGCACAGAGCCCGACATGGGTCTTGAACCCACAGACTATGAGATCATGACCTGAGCTAAAGTCAATGCTTAACCAGCTGAGCCATCCAGGTGCCCCTAGGCAAATAATTCTTAAATAGAACACAAGGACAAACTACATGGAAAAAAAACAATAAATTACATTTCATCAAATGAAAAATGTTTGCTGTTCAAAAGACAACATTCAGATTAATGGAAAAACTAGTCACAGACAGGAGAAAATATTTGCAAAAACACATTTCTAGTCAAGAACTTATATCCAGGGAAACCTGGGTAGCTCAGATGGTCAAGCCTCCAACCCTTGGTTTCAGCTCAGGTCATGATCTCATGGTTCAGGATCTCATGGTTCATAAGTTAAAGTCCTGCATCTGGCTCTGCACTGACAGCGTGAAGCCTTCTTGTGATTCTCTCTTTCTACCCCTCCCCCATTTGTGCACCCTCTCTCTCTTTCTCTCTTCCTCTCTCTCTCAAAATAAATACATAAACTTACAAAACTTATATCCAGAATAAAGAACTCCCATAGTTCTATATTAGGAAGATAACCCAACTTTTTAATAAATAAAAGATTTGAAGACACTTCACTGAAAATAATATACACATGGCCAATAAGCACATGAAAGATGTTCAATATTATTAGTCATCAGAGAGATGCAAAGTAAAACCATAATGAGATAACACTACATACCTACTAGAGTGACTCAAATCCAAACAACTGGCAATAAATAAAGCTGATAAAGATGTGGAGCAATTGGGATATTCGCTGTGGGAATGCAAAATGGCACAGCAACTCTGAAAAATAGTTTGCCACTTTCTTATAAAATTAACTATACATTTATTTTTTTTGAATTTTTTTAATGTTTTATTTATTTTTGATACAGAGAGGGACAGAGCATGAGAGGGGGAGGGTCAGAGAGAGAAGGAGACACAGAACCAGAAGCAGGCTCCAGGCTCTGAGCTAGCTGTCAGCACAGAGCCTGACGTGGGGCTCGAACCCACGAACGTGAGATCTGACCTGAGCCAAAGTCGGAGGCTTAGCCGACTGAGCCACCCAGACGCCCCTGAAACCAAAAAATTTGAGAACAAGTGCTGTCATTGGTCCTTTTTAAAGCTCTAAGAACAATATTAGCTCAGAACAAATTAGCCTGTACTTTAACACTCAGAACAATATTATTAGCAGTATTATACTTTGTATTCTTGAAGTACATGTAGTTGTTTTTCCTCTGTTTACTCTGGATTAGCAATTATTCATCACAAACCTCTCATAAGAATTTTTTTTTACTTATTTCTATGCAATGTGTTTTGATTTCTTAAGTTCTGAAGTTCATTTTCCTTGTTAACTAGTTTTTTAAAGTTGGCAATTAAAAACCATGGAGGCAAGTTTTTAATGTCATTGACGGGGAACATTTAAATTTTGCCTCATATAAAAACATAGAGCGTGATACGTTTTAATGTATGTACATTTCCCTGTTCTGCATTCAGATTTCAATCAATACAACTGATTGAAAATCAGGTTTTTGTATAGATGTGATACAGACATGGGATCAAATTCTAAATGTACAAGAAGAGTGACAGACACATCTTTTCACCTCTAACTCCTGGCTAACCAGTTGCTCTTTTTATTTTATTTTGTTTATTTTTTAGGTTTATTTATTTTGAGAGAGAGTGACTGGGGGAGGGGCAGAAAGACAGGGAGAGAGAGAGAGAATCCCAAGCAGGCTCTGCACCATCAGCAGAGAGCCTGATGCGGGGCTCGAAGTCATGAACCGTGAGATCATGACCTGAACGGAAGTCAAGAGCTGGGCACTTAACTAACTGAGCCCCTCAGGTGCCCCAGTTCCTCTTTTTTCTTTTTCACGCATGCAAAAGCAAAGGGCTTTATTATGGGTTAGGCTCGCCGGGGCCTAAACTCGGGCTCACAGACTTTACCGGCGTGGTGGATCCATGCTGAGAGCCAATCATACATTTATTATATGACCCAACAATCTCACTCCTAGGTATTTGCCCAAGAGAAAACTTGTATCTAAACAATGATTTGGACAGAAATGTTTACAGCAGCTTTATTGATAATTTGCAAAAGCAGAAAACAAGCCACATTAGTTAATGGATAAACTATTGTACAATGGGATACTAATCAGCAATGAAAAGGAACAAACTGCATGGCCAAATCTCAAATCCTTATGCTTCTGAAAGAAGCCAGGCCTAAAAAGCTACCTGCATACTGTATGATTCCATTTATTAACATTAAAAAAATGATATCAGTGGTCATTTGGGGCAGCGAGTAAGAACGGGATTTGCTGCAAGAAAGCAGAAGAGAACTTTCAGGGGTGATGGAAATGTTCTATATCTTGACCGTGGTGCTGGTTACACGACTGTATAGATTTGCCAAAACTGACCACACATTTCTAAAAGAGTGTTCTTACTAATATATGTATAATTACTATGCAGTTATATATAAACTTGACTTCAGTAAAGCTGATTTTATTTTTTTAATTCTTTTTTTTTAATCCAAGTTAGTTAACCTATAATGTGATAATGATTTCAGGAGTAGAATTTAGTGATTCATCACTTACATGAACACCCAGTGCTCATCCCAACAAGTGCCCTCCTTAATGCCCGTCACCCATCTAGCCCATCCCCCCACCCAATACCTCTCCAGCAAGCCTCAGTTTGTTCTCTGTATTTAAGAGTCTCTTATGTTTGCCTCCCTCTTGCTTTTTATCTTATTTTTCCTTCCCTTCTCCTTATGTTCATTTGTTTTGTTTCTTAAATTCCACATGTGAGTGAAATCATATATTTATCTTTCTCTGACTGACTTATTTTGCTTAGCATAGTACACACTACCTCCTTCCACGTTGTTGCAAATGGCAAGATTTCATTCTTTTTTATCGCCAAGTAATATTCCATATATATATATATATACACACACACACACACACACATATATATATACACACCACATCTTCTTTATCCATTCGTCAGTCGATGGACATTTGGGCTCGTTCCATAATTTGCCTATTGTTGATAGCACTACTATAAACATTGGCATGCATGTGCCCCTTTGAATCAGCATTTTTGTGTCCTTTGGATAAATACCTAGTAGTGAGTAAAACTGACTTTAAAAAAATACCAAAGAAAATTGGGAGGAGAAAAGCAATGCATTCTCTTTAGGAAAAATTCAAATAATATTGAAGTATACTCAGTAAAAAATGAAAACCCCTACTCTGCCTTCTTCAATCCCATTTGTATGTATTCTTTCCGATAATTTGCCCATGCTCATTCCTTTGTAAAGATACCTAAATGTGATGTTATGTCATTTATT
This sequence comes from Suricata suricatta, assembly GCF_006229205.1. Taxonomy (NCBI): domain Eukaryota; kingdom Metazoa; phylum Chordata; class Mammalia; order Carnivora; family Herpestidae; genus Suricata; species Suricata suricatta. The sequence goes on from NC_043708.1 coordinate 34,394,065, forward strand.
GTTTTGTAACCTGCCTCATTGGAATCACTTTTCACCGTGGACATCTTCCCGTGGTTTATCAGTACATAAAAATCTCTATCGTCTCCCACCTCAGCACATCTCACTCTAAAGGATAGAGTGGACTTTCCAAAAATGTCGTTGACCTTCTCTGCTTGCTGTAAGTCAACCGGTCAAAGAAGGTTGGTCTGACCGTCAAAAGGAACGGACTTACTCCAGCAGCTGTCAGCATCCAGAGGACACTGTGTTCTTAGGACCTGTTACCAAACCTGCCAGGTCAGTTTCTCCTCCTATTTCAAAGCAAATTTCCTCTCATCTCCTTAAATTGCCACATTAGGTCTGCAATCCGTGCTACAGAGGTAGGGAAAGTGTGGCCCAGAAGAATACCTTTCTATAAATACAGAACAATTGTTCATACATTATCATTTCTATTTATCTATTTATTTTAATCAACATGCTCACAGCCTGAACTGTTCAATTGACCCTCGAGACACTTGTTCAAGGTCACACGGCCCCGGCAGTGGCGGGAAGGAAGAGCGTGGGATGACTGTGGTTTTCAGTCAGTGGGCAGGCTGTGCCAGGCACTGCCGTCTCTACCAAGCCCAGAGCTGAACGCCAGAAGCACGGGGTTCAGCGCCAACAGTTGGAAGAGATGGTTGGATTTTGAAAAGTTATATGACAGCCCCAGCAACATTTTCCCCACTCACCCTTGGAAAGAGCATCTGAATGCCCTGGACACTCCAAGATCTCCTTCGCAGCCTTCGGGAGCCAGCATCTCCAACTGCTGCCTTTCAATACCGTGACACCCCTTGAAAGGCCACCTCTGTCAAGTGCAAGACAACTTCAGACTCTGCTGATCACAGAAGGGGTCTCCATCCACATAAGGAGCTTCTGCCACTCACTGTTCTATGAACTGGAGGGAGCAGGGAGTAACTTAATAGAGATTACGGCAACTATTGTTGATGAAAAGGAGTGTCTTGGGGTCCTAAGACTAGGTAATTTCCAAGGTTCCTTTCCATTCCAAAGCTCTCTGTTATGTTCCTAATCAAGGCAGCAGTGCTGTGGTGAAAAGCACACATTTTAGCATCAGAGAGACTTGGTTTCAGACCTTGGTTCTGCCACCCACCAGCTAAATGACATTGGGCAAGTTACTTGACCTCGATCAACTCCAACTTCTGTCATGTTCACTGGGCAGGGCTTAGCACCACACTCGGCTCAGTGGAAATGCTCAGTGCCGTGGCTATTATGATCTCTATTACATATTACATACTTCATCTTTCTGGGAAAACACACGAAAAGTTTTTCTAGTTTCAAGGATCCTTTCTTCTAAAATGATTACTGAGTAAAATAGAGGAGGATGTGATCATCAGAAGGAAAGGACTGGTCAGTTCCTTTTTATTTTTTTACTTTAGGAGATCTGAGTGGCAGCCATAAGGAGCAGTTGTCAGAGGAAATCACTGAAGATTAAGTGAGGGGGAATTTCAAGGATTGCTCAAGATCACAAAGCTAACTAATTTGCCAATCCACTCTTAGCCTCAAATTTCTCCTGTGTCCCAGCCAAGCATCTTGTTTGAGGCACCACACAGTCTAACTCTAGCCCTGCTCTGAGAAACATTGGTGTTAGAAGTATCCCTTACAGTGTCTGCGTTATATCAATATTAAGCTATCATTTATTAAGCACTTACGATTTGCCTGGTACTGTGCTCTAATCATTGTTCATTCAGGCCTTAAAACAACCTGTGTGTATCACTTCCTTGTTTTATGGACAGAGAAACTTAGGCACTGAGAGGTTAGTCACCTTGTCCAAGGTCAAACAGCCAGTAAGTGACAGAGTCACAATTGCACAGTGAATGAATGCTGTGGGTTTGAGGGGTCAGAATGTGTGATCTTCAGGGTCCCTGTCAGCTCTAAATTACAGCTAAATGGCCCTTAGGATTCCAAGGCTCTCTGAGGCAACCAACATTTGGAACACAAGGTTGTCCCCCAAACTCTGCCTCCTTGCGCTTCTGTGTGGTGGCAGGAATGGACGCCTGGGTAGGTCAGTCAGTTGAGCGTCCGACTTCAGCTCAGGTCATGATCTCACAGTTTGTGTGCTTGAGCCCGGCATCTGGCTCTGTGCTGACAGCTCAGAGCTTGGAAGTCTGCTTCAGATTCTGTGTCTGCCTCTCTCTCTGCCCCTCCCCAACTCACGTGCACTTGCACACATGCACTCTCTCTCTCTCTCTCAAAATAAATGAATATTAAAAAATTTAAATTAAGTCAATTTCATTTACTTTTCAAAAAGCAAGAGCTGGAGAGGGAGAACCGGCTCCAGCTCTTGGCAGCAGACTCTTAGCCTGACCTTCTCAAACTGGAAGGGAAAGTTCATTCCATTGGACTTTCCTGCATTCAATGGCAAGAGGCTTTCTCCCCAGAATATTCTCCAAAGAAATGACATGTGACTTACAACGTGATTCAGAGGAAGTTGGGAAAGCTAAGACCGGAGGACTGAGCCTGGCAGGGAAGCCCTGTGGGTTTGGATGGGAAGAACAGCCACAGAAAGGCCCAGAGTTGCCAGGCACAAAGCTTAAGTTTCGTGTGCAAGGAAAAGCAGAAGGGGAGAATCTGACAAACATTAATAACTAGTCATTATAAGGAGCTAAAAGGCCAGCATAAGAGAGCAGTTTTAAGGGTACAGTGTCTGGAATCCAACACACCTGGATTTTATTCCCTGTTAGTTCTCTTAAAGCTGGGCTGCCTTTGTTTGGTATGCTGTTTACCCTTTCTGGGCCTCTTGTCCTGACCCGCAAGGTGGAATAATAATAGGGTCATTGTGAAGATTCACGTAGAGCATGAAAACCAGGGCATGGTAAGTGCTCAATAAATGTCTGCTAATGTTAACTGTGTTCCTAAATAAACAGTATTCTATGCAGCATTGCTCCAAAGATTCAGTAAACCTTCTCAGCTGATTTCTATGGGTTCTGCAGGCTAGTTTGGTAAACAAGTCAGGGTCATGTCTAAGTTGCCCTTCTCAATTTGGGAAAATTGCTTTCCACCCACTTTTATAAGTGATATGTAGAAATTTTTATTTTTCAAAATGTTGTCATATGCTCATCCATTGCTGGTGGGGAAGCAAAAGTGTACAGCCGCTTTGGAACACGTTTGGCAGTTTTTGATACGGTTAAACATACCCGTACCCACTTGGAGGTACACATCTGAGGGGCAAAAACCTATTTGCAGATGCTTAAGGCAGCCCTATTCATAATCAAAACTGGTCTAAACTGGAAATAACCCAAATGTCCTTCGTTTGGTAAATGAATAAACAAACTAGCACATCTGTCTATGGAATACTACCTAGCCATCAAAAGAATGGGCCAGTGACCTATGCATGAATGAGTCCCAAATGCAAAGCGAAAGAAGCTAGAGCCAACAGGCTACATAATGTACGATGTGACTTCTGTGACATTCTAGAACAGACAAAATTATAGATGTAGAAGATAGGTCAGTGGTGGTTTTCAAGGGCTGAGGATGGCCAGAGGGGTTGACTAGGAAGGGGCACAGAAAAATTTTAGGGGGTGATGGAATTATTCTATATATTGATTGTGGTACTACGTTGCATGACTGTATGCATTTGTCAAAATGGACAGAAATAGACGCTAAAAAGGGCAAAGTAACTTTATGTAAATTATACCTCAATTAAAAGAAAACCAGGTGCACCTGGCTGGCTCAAGTCGGTTCAGGGTCCAACCCTTGGTTTCGGCTCAGGTCATGATCTCAAAGTTCGTGAGATGGAGCCCCTTGTTGGACTCTGTATTGACAGAGTTTGGGATTCCTCTCTCTGCCCCTCCCTAGTCCTGTGTGTGCTTTCTCTCTCTCAAAAACAAATAAACTTAACCCAAAAAGAAGAAAATACTGATGTACACGTATTTTCATTTCAGTCCCACATTCTCTTCACCTTGGGCAAGTTCTCTCATCTTTGCTGTCAGAAGGTGAGGTTTATGGAGGGAAGTGGAACTTCAGCAGACCCAGGACCCCAAGGCCTCTTACTTGGAGCTACTTCCACTCTGAGTTGATCAGACGCCTCCGTGTCATACTCCCTGTAGTCACTTCTCACTCTCATCTTCCCTTTCCTATGAATGTCTAATGTTTTAAGCTTTTAAGCCATCCACTTAAATAACAGCAATAATTAACCAATTAATTTCTTAATTAAAAGTTTGACAGTGGATATCTGAATTCCACCAAGCTTCAGAAAAACATATTCCTTCCAAGGTCTCTAGTTTTGTCATGGGGAAAAGAAAGACAAAGGACACTCTTTGGAGGACCCATGTACCCTGGGACACACATGTTCCCCTAAAATAAAAGGAACCCAGGGCTCATAGACAAATATTCTTGCTACAGAAAGGGAGAAGTGGGGTCAAAGTTGCGGAATCTGCCACACTAAGCACTGATTTCCAAGCTCCCCCTTGGAATACATTTTTGCCTTTTGGAGAACAGCACAACGGAGACTGATTAAATTACTATTTAAAATAGGTTATTTTCCCATTCAACCTCAAACATTTCCATTAAAAACCTGTGATTTTTTTTTTAATTTGCTCTTTGTAACTTGGGCTTTGATTATATAATGGATCCAATAATATATGTAAAATTCTCTCATTATATTAAAATTTCTCCTAGATGATATAAACTCTGAAATCATATATGAAAATAGTGAGATCATGAAAATAGTGAAACATTGTATATCACTAATAGTAGCCAAAATGATCAACGAAACAAATTCCATCAACGAGCTTTCAATGTCTACAAGGAGGCGAACCCTGGCGCTAAGGAACAAAACATCCCTGCTGGCTCTTTCTTACGACAGCTATGAAGCAATGCCTCTGGATTCCTGACAAAGGAATCAAATTAGTTCAAGGACTATGAGTAAAGTATAGGCTAAACACAGATTGGCCCCCCACATAATCCCCTCCTCTCCATCTTGACCCCTAAGTCCTCAGAATTGTTGAACACATTTTGAGAAGAATTCAGAGCCAGGCATTATTAGCAGGGACCGCCCTGCCCCAAGCACACTGCGTGGAGTGGGGACCCAAACAAATAGCCTCTTCATTTTTTATCAAACCAGGGATGTTCAGTTCAGGAAGGGTAGCTCTACTCAGCCCCCCAGGCTGGTGACACTGGTCATGCAATCTTCATGATTTTTTTTCCCAGACACTTCTTTTTTTTTTTTTAATGTTTTTTATTTATTTTTAAGAGACAGAGAGACAACACAAGCAGGGGAGGGTCAGAGAGAGGGAGATACAGAATCTGAAGCAGGCTCCAGGCTCTGACCCAGCTGTCAGCACAAAGCCCAACATGGGGTTCGAAACCACAAACTGTGAGATCATGACCTGAGCTGAAGCTGGACACTTAACCAACTGAGCCACCCAGGCGCCCCATTGCCCAGACACTTCTAAGAGTGAATTAACATCTATCCATGTAGTCTGTAAAGCATGATGGGGTTGAAATAAATTATTGCAAGCTTCAGTTCCCACACCATTTATTGTCCACCCCACCACACGCCAAGTATGGTGCTGGGTGCCGTGGATATGAATAGGACCAAAATGCGCATGGTCCCTGACTTCATAAAGCTTATGGTCTTGTGGGGTGAGAGTCCATAAATAAGTCAACAAACACCAAATCAAAACAGATAGGGGATTGTCTTAGTCCATTCGTGCTGCTATAACAAAATACCACAGACTAGATGGTTGATAACAACAGATGTTTATTGCTCCCCATTCTGGAGGCTGAAAGTTCAAGGAACTGAATAGTCTAGTCTGCAGGGAAGAAATGTATGGGAGGAATACTCTGGCCTTTCTACTCCCTCTTTTATTCTCCCTCGGAAGAGGAGTGACTCATGGGCTTGCAGCCTGAGAGAAGGAACTGGCTGCCTATGGTTCACCCCAGTCTCCTACTAAATCCAGCTTTGCAGAATCCAGGAAGACTTCCTAAAGGAGGTGTCGGCTAAGCCCCAAAGAATGAGAAGAAAAGGAGAGTGAGTGGTAGTAGTTTGGGGGAGGTAACCCTCAGGGCAGAAGGAGTAGCATGTGGAAACCCCTGAATGCAGAAAAAAACATGGTCTTTGGGGGAAAAGGCAAGACATCTGAATGGCTGCATCTGTAGAGGGTGGGAACAGGAGCTAAAAGATAAGGTTGGCAAAGGAGCCAGATCACAAAGGGCCTTAGGTGCCAAACTATGGAGTCTAAGTTTTATCCTGAGGGCATTGAGAGGGATAGAAATGTTTAATAGAAAGAGTAAAGATACTTCATTTCTGACAGATCCATCTGTCAGAGACAGATGGTGGAGAATAGGCAGGAAAAGGACTAGAGGTTCCAGCCCTCTGTGAACTTGTAAGAGAGGAAGCAAGGTCCTCTGCAGTGTTAAAAACCTTTGTCTTGACCTTCTCCATCCAGTTGTCCTGGGCCCCACGTCTGAGCTCCTTTCAGAGGGCCCTCTTCCTACAGCCCCCAGCCCGGCTCTGATAACCACTCATGCTCTCTCCCCTACAGGCCTGAGAGAGGCACCCCAGGGGTTCTGAGCAATTCCTCATGGTTTCTTTACACCCTGCCCACATATTTGTAAACAACCTTGTTATTAAAAACTCCTTGCACGATCCTAATTTGAATGTGCCAGCTCTTCTTGCTGAGCCCCTCAGTTACACCCTAAGTAAGGAGAAAGCAAGTGTAAGTGACTCGGGGAAAAGGAAGGGAAGGTCTTCCTAAGGATTATGGCTTGAGAAGTTTGCTGTTCAGGAAAGATAACAGACCTACCGAGATAGTGGTTGTTTTTAATAGCCCTACTGTCTGAATGAGAATGATGGCGCTCACTTAAAAAAGAGAAAAATCATCAGAAAGCCCACCGCCTGGAAACAAATGCTATTAAATGTTTGCTGGCCATCCTTCTACACATTTCTCTACAGATATATACTCGTTCAGATATATTCCATTTTGAGTGAGTCATGCTCCGAGTGCTGTGTCAAACCTACTCTTTCTCACTCATCCATAAGCCTCAAGCTTTGAGTTGCCTGTGGAATAATCCAAGTAGATGTATCCAGAAACAAATTGCAAATAACAATTTAAAGTGTAAGAGACTCAGTCTTGAGGGTCACCATCAGAGAGATGACCGTGAAAGCCGCAGGAGGCAGAGGATCCTACAAGGCAGAGGTTGGGGGGGACGAGGTGAGAGACACCAAGTAGCCGCTGGAACTCAAACACCGGACAGGCCAGGAGGAGCCCGAGGGGGCAGAGAAGGAGGTATGGGGAGCAAGGGTGTTCTTGGCCTTCGAGAAAGAGGAGTGGTGGATTTAGCAATCTAGGATAGCTGGTGGCCTGGATAAGAGTGATTTTAGCCAAGTGGTAGAGTAGAAGCCACTTTGTGGACAAGCGCAAGAGAAATGGAGGTAGTCTGTTTGTCCCTCCCCACTTGTTGGCCCCTCATCCCTCATCAGAGCATCTAAACTCTGCTGTGTGGATGAATCACCCGGGAATATTGTCATATCGCAGATCTGATTCAGTGAGTCTGGGGTGTATTTCTTTTTTTTTTTAATATTTTATTTATTTTTGAGACAGAGAGAGACAGAGCATGAGCAGGGGAGGGTCAGAGAGAGAGAGAGGGAGACACAGAATCTGAAGCATGCTCCAGGCTCTGAACTGTCAGCACAGAGCCCAACGCGGGGCCTGAGCCCACGAACATGAGATCATGACCTGAGCCGAAGTTGGAGGCTTACCTGACTGAGCCACCCAGGCGCCCCTGGGGTGTATTTCTAACAAGTGCCAAGGTAATGTGGATGCTGGACCAAACTTGAAGCAGCAAGGGGCTAGATCAGGTTGCCTAGTGACAAGGTCCAGTCTTGGATAATCTCACACAGGGCTTTTTCAAAGACACTCAAGCACGCAGAGCTGAAAATGAATTCTTAGGGTCCTAGATTATTATTCATATCAGAAAAGCACTCAAAAGGAAAAGCAGAGGAAATTTTTGTTTTTGTATGTCTAGTTCTTTTCTATGTATGCACCTTGTTCATGAAAGGCTCTCCATTCGGATCACTTAAAAAAGTGTTTCTTAAATTCCAAAGTTAAAAGGATTTTCTAGCTATCCTTCAGTTACTATTTCTACTTTAATTGCATTAGGTCTGATCATGGTCCTTTGAAAACTGTTAATATTTGTTTAATGGCTCAGAACATGCTCAATTTTTTTTTAATATTCCATTAATATACTTTTATTTATTTTTTTTCCATAATATTTTATTGTCAAATTGTTTTCCATAAAACACCCAGTGCTCTTCCCCTCAAGTGCCCACCACCATCAACATGCTCAATTTTTGTAAATGTTCCATGAGTGCTTGAAAAAAAAACATATTCTACTATTGTTGGCTGCAGTGGCTTATGTCTCTTAGGTCAAATTTATTAACTGGGTTGATGGGTCTTAATATCCTATCAATTACTGAAAAGAAATGTGTTAAAATCTTTAGTCCCTCTGACTGGAAAGCGTTTCCTCTCCACCCTCTTATGTGCCCAGGCCTCCCTCCAACAACTGGGGATTCATGGTGACCAAAATCTCACCTGGTCTCTGCAGACCCCGTTTCTGCCCTGATGGAGCTGACAGCCTAAGACTTCACTGGTCACTAGCATCTTCCCACCCCTCTCAGATCTGAAAATATTTCTCCCTCCTCTGAGCTCGCACGGCATTCACTGCCTGTGTAACTAATTTAACATGTACATAGTCTACTTTTGTTGCAATTATTTGTGTTCATAATTTACTTCCCTATCAGCTTTTAGATTCCGGGTTGCCAAAGATTATTCTATTTTTTTATACAACTACTCTATTGAAATATAATATTTGACAAACTATAAAATCCACTCTTGTAAAATGTACAATTCAGTGGGAGACTATCTTATTGATCTTGGCATCCTCTATAGCAATGGTTCTCTGCCTGGGCTGCGTATTGGAATCACCAGGAGAGCTTTAAAAAAAATAAATACTGCTACCTGCTTCTTGCCCCCAGAAGTTCTGACTTAATTGGCTTGGGGTGAAGCCTGAGCATCAGAATTTTTAATAGTCCCAGAGGGACTTTAACTCGTAGCCAGTGTTGTCCTATGATGCTTTGCACGTAACTGGTACCAAGTAATTATTTGTCCTACTTTCTAATATGAGTTAGCCATTGTTTCTAATACCAAGCTAATTCACTCACCCAGAACTACCTTCCACCTCCCTTACAGCTCCTCAGCTCTTATAAAGATCTGCTTTTGTCTGTATTCCCCCACTGGATGTGAAAGGAAGAGTAGCAGACCAAAGTATTCAGAAAAGATGAGTTTACTGGCAAAGATATGCAGCCTTCATTAAGATTGAATCACCGAGTAAAAAACACAAAAGACATTTAAAGGGAAAAAAATGTAAAGTGAAGATTACCATGTTTACATTTGTCTTTTAAGCACTGATGATATGTTCACATGGGGAGATATGTCACACATCCTCAAATTTCTGGATTCAAAAGTTAGTGATAAAATGGTTTTCATTAAGCAATCAGTAACTTCCAGGAAAAGTTCGAAATTTCCTTCATTTTGGACGCCAGATGTGAAAGAGCAGTTCAGTTACTTTGTTTATCTCAGGATTGAAAGTGTCTTGTTTTTTCTTCCTGTGGGACTTGCTGTACGCTCTTAAAATGATGACCCCGCGGTACTGTTTTTGTTTCTACAGTTGTGACCTGCATGAAATCAGTGATGGGTCCAGCTTCATAAATTATGACATTCCCGTGCTGGCGTATCATAGGTGTTCAATATGATTTTAACTGGATAGAGTGCGGTTTCCCGTTTTGTTACTTTTTGCAATTGTTAACTATGGCACTCTGAACTGGGCATACCCTAATCTACCTAGGCGACAACGAACTCAAAAGGGGTTTTACTTTCACGTAAACGGTTGTTGAAGGTCGGGGGTCTAAAAATGCAGGAGCCCAGCGGTGGAGCCCCGCGGTGAGTAGCAAGCATGGTTACCCCCGCATGAATAAATACAAGATTCTCAAGGCTGGGAGCGGTCCGTCAGCGAGGCCGGTTATCCTGCCTGTCCGGTAACACCACTTAACACCTGCCATTGACACCTCCCCACAGCCAGATCCCAAAGGTACTCTTGGGCATTCTGAGCCGCGCCCCCTGGTCTGTGGCAACAGGACCTGCGCCCCCCAACTTCCCCGCCCCAATCCCGGCCCTAGCGGGTTACGCCCCAGGGCGCAATGCAGAGCAACTCAGGCATCAAGAAGACAAAGTAAAACTAGTCGCACCAAGAAAAGGCAGCATTATTTAGGCGGCCAGCTACTCCCCCAGAGCCTCCACCCTGTCCCCTGGGCCCGGCGCCTAGCGCTCAGACCATGCCCGGCTCCAGGAGCCCCAGCTCCCTCCACGTGTCCTATCTTCCCAGCAGCCTCCTCTGCTGCCTCTGGAAGAAAATCTCCTGACAACTCGCGGTCTGTGGACTACGACTCCCAACAGGCATCGCGCCTCTTCTCTCTCCGCCCCCTCCACAGGCCACGCAGGCGCCCTGGGCTCCGTCCACAGGCTGGGCTGGCGACGACCATATGCAGTGCCTTATGGGATTTATAGTTTTTCTGGCTCTAGCTGGGCCGTCAGTCAAAGGGACGACAACTACAAGTCTCGGCGGCCCCAGCGTGACGGGCCCGGTCACGTGGCAGGGGGCCGACCGGGCGTGCGTGCCGCCGTTGATCCGGTGCTGCAGTGAGGAGGTGGTTCTCGCCCGTGTTGTGTGTGTGCGTGTATGTGTGCGTGCGTGTGTGTGTGAGTGAGAGAGCGAGTGAGTGAGTGAGTGAGTGTGTGTGTGGGGGGACTCGGCTTGTTGTTGTCGGTGACTTCCCCCTCCCCTGCACCCTTCCCCCTTCCCCGCCGCCGCTGCAGTGGCCGCTCCCTGGGCCGTAGGAAATGAGCGATAACGATGACATCGAGGTGGAGAGCGACGTGAGTCCTGGGGCTTCTTCCTTCCCGTGCGGGTTGTCAGGCGGGGACAGCGGCCGGGGCTCTCCGCGGGGCGACGGCGGCAGGGGGACGGGCAGCCTCCTCCTCTTCCCCTTCCCCCCTCCCCCTTGACTGGGACCGCCTCCGTCTCGCTCCCGGCTCGCTCCCCTCCAGGCTCCTAGCCGGAGCGGCCTTCTGGGACTGGAGGTGGGGAGGAGACACGCGGCCTTTGGGACCCCCACCTCCCCCAGTGGAGGAGGGTGCTGCGGCCTCCCGCTCCCACCCTATCTCGCTCAGGATCCGGGGAACTGGGACGGGGTGCGCCTGAGATCCCATTGTCCGGATCCCGGGGAAGGGGACGACGCTCAGGACCTGCCCCCTGGGTCCGCAATCACCCTCCTCCCGTGACGCCCGGATCCTGGGGGTTGAGGGAGGGCGGACTGGCGTTGGGAGTCCCCATATACCCGGACCTGGGTGCGAGGGGAGGAGACAGTGCTCTAAATCCCCTCCGGCCGAAGTCGGATCCCGGAAGGAGGGGCGGTGCTCGGGACCCCACTGCCCCGCTACCGGATCCCGCTGGGGGGGATGTCGGCGAGGGGTGGGGAGGGAGGGAGGGGGGTCGGGCCGACTCCCCACCCGCCGCTTCCTCCGCCGCCGGCATTTTCTTTCTTATTATTGAATGTGAAGTGTAAAAATAACTTCTATATTTTCTATTTTTTTTTTCTCTCTTATTCCAGGAAGAGCAACCGAGGTTTCAATCTGCGGTACGTCTCCTACTCTCCATTTCATTTTCATTTCCGTTCAGTTCTAGACCTTTTTGGGGTCAGAGAGAAAAAGATTGTTCTATTATTTTTAATATTGTAGTAAACTCTCCTGTTAACCGCTAAGGTGAGGCGGGGCCTTGTTCTGGGGTTCTAGGTGGGGAGGGCGGGTTTGCAAATCTCATCATTCTAGACTCTCAGGTTATAAGTTTCAGTGACTGTCGGTGAGTGAAAGGAGCTGTTTGCAAAGAAATGAATCGTTCTGTAGCTTTCAGGTGGGAGATCTAGCTGTCACTGTGTAAGTGTAAAATGAGAAATGTGTCATTCTGAAGTCAATTGTATTATTTCAGGGCAAAGTTGTCGGATTTACTTTGGAACATGTAGGTTCCAAACCATATTATGCATAGTTGTATGAAGCAGAAGCCACATGCGAAAAATCATCTTTAACCAAAAGTCATGTGATTTCTATAGGCGTCTATGATCTAGCACAACCTAGTATTATTGTAATGCAGACATTAGAATTGTAGAGGAACCAAAGGTTGAATATGAAAGTGTCACAGCCAGCCTATTGTAGCCTGTTTGAGTTGAAGGAGAGATGTAAAGAAAATAGAAAAATTGTTGTGGAAGAGTGGCATTGCAGAGATAGATTTCCTAAAAGGTGGTGGTTGAGACCATACAATGTTATCAGTAATTTCTCAGGGTTTTGATATTAATGTTCTCAGTAGATACTCTATGGATTTAGATAGACACTGATCTCGTGCCTTTCCAGTCTGGGACAGTACTGTGGGTGTTCCATGAATAGAGTAGAGAAAAAAACAATAGACACAAAATAAATCAGAGCCGGAGGAAGAGAAGTCCATCAGAGTGGCTTAACATTTGACAGATGGGAACAGTACAGAGTTGCTAGAATGGGGAGTCAAAAATTCAGATGCCTCCGGGGGGCCCAGGCAGTAGATCATCAGGAATAAAGTAGAGAGCAGAGGTGAGGACTTGGGCTCTGGAGAGCACATGTCTTTACTGAAAAGACAGCCACCAAACTCCAGTGGGTTGTTGTTATGTGGGAGGGAGGCCTCACTGTTGCCAGATCTTCCTGTTTTGAAGATTAGAAATTGAGATTTTTTTATTTTTCTAATTTTTGAAATGATGTTTGGGGATCCGTTAGAATTTGCAGGATGCCACTTTGATGCCTCTGGTATCACGGGATAAAAGCATGTCCCTTTCCTTGTACCTACTATTCATTAGAGCAGGCAAAGTTTCCGCAGGTTGGCATTCTGCAGATAGGCATTAAGAAAAATGTTTATTGAGAAATATATGATATTTCCATAAAATCTGGAGGATGCTCTTGTTCCATAGGATTTTAAAAATTATCCTGGGTAATAGTCACCAAAAAAAAGATTATTTTTCCTTAGAGTATTCCTTAACACATGTATTTGGAAGTTCAGTTCCTTTTTGTAGTTACTGTTACCCTTAATGGTGTGACTGTGGAGTTTCATGTTTGGGATCCTGTCTATTTAAAACATTTTTTTCCCTCCAAGTTTCCAGTTATAAAATGTACCCCAGGGCTTGGTCATAGTTGGATAGGGATTGGTTAGGCCTCCTTTGCAGAATCATTATTTGAATTAGAATTATGTTGGCTTTCCAGTGAGAGAAAGTTTTCTTTGTGAAAGTTTGGCTTACAGTTCTTGAAAGCTTTCTGCTTTTCAAAATATCCATCCACATGGGTATTGATGTAAATTGCTTTCTTAAATTATTAAAATGTTTCCACTCTCCTAGAATGCTAATGTCATTGTTTTTCCTACATATTTTTAGTTTGGTGTTACGGTGCCCAAGATCTTTCTCTTTGATTTTTGGGAAGTGGGCAGTGGCAGCGGATTTGACTCTGCTTTTAATTTGACACATCTATTTGCTGAGACTTTTTTTCATGTTTGTTTATTTTTGAGAGAGAGAAAGAGAGAGACAGAGTATGGACAGGTGGCCTGGGTCGGGGCGGGGGTAAGAGACAGAGCAAGACACAGAATCTGAAGCAGGCTCGAGGCTCCATGCTGTCCGAACTGAGCCCTCCATGGGGCTCGAACTCACTAACTGGGAGATCATGACCTGAGCCAAAGTCAGATACGTAACCAATGGAGCCACCCAGCTGTGACTCTGAAACATTATCTGGCACAAAATAATCACAATAGCATGGAGAGAAGAGGCAATAGATAAATTTTTATGGTATATCAAACAGTCGTGAACGAGTAGGGTAAAAAGGATTTCAGGTTTTTGTCTTTTTTCTGTGAATATATCCGTTTATTTCCTGCCATTTAGTATAAATCGTATACTTTTTTTTTTTAATTTGGAGGAAACTATTCTTAAGCATTGTATTCAGAAAAGGATGAGGACTGTGAGCAATCAAATATTTAGGACTAGGAGAACTTTGAACAAGTTATTTGGAGAAGGTTCTGTGGGTCCTAATGTAAAAAGAGACCCTCATTTGTCTTTTATAAGGCCACTACAATAGTTACAGCCTTACTGTGTGAGAAATATAAGATTCTCTGCAAGAATAGTTAGGAAATGAGGCTAACTCTAACAGAAAGTGAAACTGATTTGATAAATATTTTTTTCTGTTGCCTCAGTGCAAACGGAAAACCGCTTCTCCAGTGACCAGTAAGCTTTGTTGAAGGAAATAACCCCAAACAATATTTTTATTAATAAATTTTATATATCTCACAGTCCCACGGATGTTTATCTTACTCTTTTTAGGGTGGGGGAGCTACATTTTAAAGAAACTTTTCTGGGACAGGTATGTTTCATACAAAGTAAATCCTTTTATTTTATTTTTGTTTGGGAAATTACTTTTGGAAGACAGAAATGAAAGTAGACAAGAAATGTAGGTTTAGTGTGTTAGTCAGGAAACTCAAGACTTAGTATCCTTCATATCAGCTGAATGTGTTCGAGTTACAGCATATCTAATAGGGGGTGTAAAAGCAGATCTGTGCCGTTTCACGTGTGGACCTTCCTTGTATGAAATATGTTTCCCTTCCCAGCATTCTGTTCTTCATTAGGAATTGTAATCTATTTAGAAGGAATGAGCTTGGTCATCTTTGAGATTGGAATTCACTCAGAAGCCATCTCTTTTACCTGGAATTAGTTGCGTAGCCAAGTGCTACACGCTGCGTGTAATTTGTGTGTGCTTCAGAGTGGTGACACTGGTGCAGGAATGTCAGGCTTCCTTCTTAAATATGCCTGTTTGTTAGAGTAGAGGATGCTCTTATATTTTAAAGTCCTTTCTTAAGATGCCTGTAATGAGGACATTGTTGATCATAGAATCCAACTTGGTTTCCAATTAAAATTTCATGACCAAGGCATTTTTACTCTCTCAAATGGCTATAGTTTGGTAGTATATTTGGATAATAGCATTTCCAAGTTCTTTTAGGCACCAAATGATTAAAAAAAAAGCCTCAAACATGTAGTTAGTAGACTTTAGAAATATATAGCAGGCATTTGGCTTCTAGCAGGAGAGGTATTGGGAAGTTGAAATTTATATCTTACTATTAAGGACCTTAGTGGTTTCTCATTGTAGCTGCCCGTTATTTCATGTTGCAATTTTCATGTTGATTAAAATGAGCTAAGTTGCTTAGAAATTCAGTTTTATTTATCCTGTCTGCTTCCCATCAGAAGTAATAAATAGATCTTTTCTGATGAGAATTTTGAACTTGTATATTGTCCATGTTTGTGTTTAAGAAGAATAGCTTATTAATAATAAGGAACACTATCTCTCCTCTAAAATGCAACCTTTGAATTTCTTAAAGGCAGTACATTTTTTTTAATGTTTATTTATCATGAGACAGAAATAGATCATGCATGAGTAGGGGAGGGACAGAGAGAGAGGAAGACACAGAATCTGAAGCAGGCTCCAGTCTCCGAGCTGTCAGCTCAGAGCCCAATGCAGGACTCAAACCCAGGAACCATGAGATCATGACCTGAGCTGAGGTCGGCTGCTCGGCCGCTTAACCAACTGAGCCACCCAGGCGCCCCAAAGGCAATAAATGTTTAGTGGGCAACTCTCAGTGTATGCTGAGCATTTTTGGTATTAGAATTAAGATTCTCCTTATAGATGGGATTAGATGTCAAGTAGCCCAAAGGAAATGGCATCATTCTCAAAAGCCTTATGTGTTCTTGAATAATTCAGCATTTTTCCCCCATGCTATTTGCCTGCATAGACCTTGCAGAAAATAAGGCTGCTAGAACTGATATAAGGCCTTGAAGGAAGATACATTCTCTATGTAGTAAGTTGGAAAGAAATCATTTAAAGAGATTTCCCTCGATTTTGAACAGACCTCCTTAGCTTGAATGACCTCCTGCCAGTTTAGCAACTTCTTGGCTAACAAAATAATGTTTGCTTTCAACATATAATAACACTTGAGATACACGTGCTTGTTAGTGTCAGAGGTGAACAAATTGTAGGTGAAGATTTTTATTCTGGCTGCCAGTGTGGAAAGTTTGGTGGAAATAAAACTGAGAGGCTGAATAAAAACCTTGGCAGAGATGTCAAAGCTGGAAGCGATTTGGTGCTGGAGTTCCTGTTGAGCATCTGTGGGCCACTCTTCAGTCTCCACAGCCCTTTAGAATTCCTGTTAGCCTGCGATGCCCTGAAGAAAAGGTTCTTTGGCAAAAACTGCAAATTGAGTGTAGTGCAGAGTGGCGGCATCCAGCCACTGCTCCTATAGGATGTAAGGAGGAAGTCGTTTGTGGGCCTACTGTGCAGCCTGAGAACACCTCTGCTGTCCCCTAGGATTTGTGTGGCACCACTCATTGTCATGCTCCCACATCTCAGTATGGGCAACAGAAAGCTGGCTAATTTCTGAGTTGGGCTTTATTGAAGACACACAGTTGATTGGCCCTTCGCGCACCCCACTCCCTCTCCCCCCTTTTTTTAACTAGTTTTGAGTTTGTGGGAGGATCTCAGATGCTTTACACTGCAAGTCTTTACCCTGTTTTTCACTCTCAACTCTGAAATCTTGGCCCTTTGAAAAGGGTTTCCAGCAAGTGAAGACTGTTAACAAAGCAGTGATAAGCCTGGCAACTGGCCCTCCATTTGGATGATTTACAGTAGGGGGCAGGGGAGCATTATTATCGGGCTGGATGGATCTCTGTGGTTTGGAAATGTTTCCCGAACAGGATTCTCAGCCTTGTGTAAAGGTTTTTCATTTGCTCTTTCAAGCCACTTGAGGTATCATTTAGTCTAGAGTTGCCTGGAGTTAGGCATGTTAGTTCTGCATATTTTTAACTTGCTCTTTCAGATGAGGCCCAGGGAGGAGAAAATACATCATTGCCATTGTCTTTGAGAGCTTTGAAATTGACTCTGGTTAAGAGTAGCCGCTTGGGGACGGTCATGGCTGCAGGGATTGGTCTAAGATTCTACCCTTCTGCTAGTTAAATTGGGCCTGGAATCACCACAGAAATTCCATCCACTACTTCGAGAACAACAGTCCCCAGCCTAGGCTTTCTACCAGGCAGTGGACTGCTGCCTTTCCTTGTTGAGCCAACTTCTCAAACTTGGCTGGCTCCCCAGATGAGAAGCCAAGATTTCTGCTGATGGTCCACAGCCAAGTTCACTCAACAATCCTCTAACCAAAAGACTTGTCCATTTGAGTCCTTTCAGGGCTCAGTGAATGGGAAGGGGGTAGTGCATTATGGGAATGGTTTTGGTGTTCGATTATACCTAGCTCCACCTCTCTAGTGCAGGCCTGCGTGAAACCAAGTTCAACTTGATTCTAACCTTTTGAGATTTGCAGGACTCTCCCAGAAAGAAAACAGACAATTAGGATTTTATTTGTATCAACAAGAGGAATTGTGGGTCACTCTGCTGTCATTGCTTCTGTGTATAGCTCTTAAGGTGAGAAGAGGGCCAGGAATCAGGGTGATTTAGTAGACAGGAGTATCTTGGGCTGCTGCTGGAGACCAAGGCTGGGCAATTAATTTGCATGTAAATAAACCATCTTATGGAGTATGTAGCAAATGCTGCAGAGGCAGGTAGATGGCAGATGCCATCTCCACCTTCTCAGTGCTTTAAGTATGGTCAAGGTTAGAACCCAGCCCACCTTACCTATGTAGGTGACAAGAGGTGACAGTAAGTTATAAAAGGACTAGGTGCTTAAATACGTTTAATACTTTCAAATTATTCTGTACTGCTGTTAGAAGGCATCGGCATTCCTGTCCTAATACTGTGTGATGCAGCACACCTGCCTCTAGTCTTAATTTGCCTGGTTTCCAAGCTTGATCATTCTCTTAGCTTCCCCATAGATTTCATGTGTCATTGGAGTCCAGCAAACACGCACTTTACCACGAATTCAGGCTTGAACAAGATTAGGAGGGTGTTAGAAGTGCCCAGGCATCTGCCCTGAAGATGAGTTGCCGTGCTGTGTAGAACCATGGCTCTGGTGGGAACCAGGTGTCCGATTCAGCAGAACTAGAGGTGAGGTATTGTGCTTGAGACACCAGGAAGTGACTTTGGTCACCAGAGCCACTCTCGGCCTCCTCTTCCTCTGTAATGACTCAGACTTAAGCTTCTATAGCAGAATTCTAAGCCCTTTCATTCACTCTTGTCTTTATAGATTTTTGTCTATGCATCTTGTCTAGTACAAGGATTTATTTAGGCATTCTTGTGCTGAGCCAAGTTATTTACTCTTGTTGCTTCATATCTAAAATTCCTGGTGCTCTATCTGAGTAGGTTAAAACTACCCGAATTTTCCATATATAGACTCGCTCTCTGGGTAGCTCAATGCAACCTTGTGTATTCAGGGTAAATTCTCAGAGTATATTATACTCCATAAGTCCCAAAGTGTGGAAGTGATCAAGGTTCTTGCTTTAGACTAAGTTAAGTGTCTGTGTTCCATTTGGAGGAAATGCCCTTTTATTAGAGACCTGCTGAAGCTCTCTTGCAGTGCTCACCAGCACTCTCTTTTGCCTGAAGCCAGTGTATTTTGCTACTTCTTATTTGTCGCCAGTCTTTGTCCCTCTCCAGCTGATAGTTCTTTGTGATTCTAAGCAGGACAGGATAAAGACTTTGGTCTGTGGGTATTTAGATACTGCCAAATAAGCTTGACCTGCCACAGGTGCCTGAGGAAATTTATTCAGCGCATGTGGGTGTCAGATGATTTGCTGTCTAAGAACAAGCTTTCTGGCACAGCCTGTGTGAGGGGAAGCCCTTGGCAGGATGGCACCGTGGATCTACTTTAAAAAACAGGAACTCAGAATGTGTTTGGTGTCTTTATGAGCTCTGTCATAATCTCAGATTCATGTATCTGGGTTTTCTTTAAGTTTTAGTTTCTATTGTATAATTTGGTGAGTAGGACTTAAACTAGTCCCTTTTAGCAAGCTGGAGCCCAGAGCAGACTCATGGTGATGGGTTTCACATGGAAAGCACTGCACCAGTGACCTTACTCCTTTCCTGGACACCCACCATGGGGAATCTCTTACAGTGGGGGTGATCACATTTTATGAAGGGGCCCCCCCCTGGAGCTTTTCCCTGGTCACTTCCTAACCATGGACTGGCTGGCGGCTGTTTTGTCACATAAGTAAGTTGTGAGGGGGATGACTGATGTTGCAGGAGTGTTACACTTTGTCCCCACGAATAACTTTTATTTTACTTATGCATGAGCTGGATGCATCGAGCTACTTTGGATGTTCCTGTCGCAAGCCTTGCTCACCCCTTTCTCCCCCTTTAGCAGATCCTAATTCTGGAGACTCCTAACTGCCCACCTCGGCAAATCCTTCCCGGCCCAATCGCCAGGGACAGCGCTGACAGCATATACTTCCAGGCTATTCCCCACCCACCTGTACCAAGCAAAAGGAGTGACATTGCTAATGTGCTCTTTCTCCTATTCTTGTAGGCTGACAAACGGGCTCATCATAACGCACTGGAACGAAAACGTAGGGACCACATCAAAGACAGCTTTCACAGTTTGCGGGACTCGGTCCCATCACTCCAAGGAGAGAAGGTGAGTTTGTCAAGAAAGCTGATGGCCACAACTAACTTGGAACTTGCCGTGGGGCTTACCAGGGTACTCACCTATCTGGAAAGAAATGGCATCAGGTATTCCGGTTATATGGTTTCCTTACTTTTTGATTCCTTGGGGTATCGGGGTATCGTTACACACTTACTCTGTTCTTAGCAAACAGTGACACATGCAATGGAGCTGCTTATAAGACATTCGTAGGAGTTATCTTTTAAAATCAGTATTATTTATAAAAAGAAAAATTACTCCTTCAAGAATTTATTATAACTATAGTATAGGGAGGAGCCCATAGAAGTTTGGGATAACACTAAGGATTTCTGAGGTTAGTGATACCCTAGGCCCCCATTAGAATTTCATTTGTATAGTTCAAAGTCAGTGCTTCTTTTAAATGAGACCTCTCAGGTCAACCAACCTGGACACCAGTTCCCAGTTCCAAGAGCTGTTATTCAAGGCATGTAAAGAGCATGTTAAGCTATGTATGGGACAAAAGACTTCAGGAAAGAGACATGTTCTTATGAAATGGAGCAAAAATAGTAACTGGTCTTCTCCTGCTTCCCTCCGCCCCACTGAAGGCCTTCCAGAAACTAATGTTTTCCCTGGAGAAGTAGGCACCAGCTGTTTCTACATTTGAAAAACAAAGTTGGAAGCTTTGAGTAAAAAGCATATGGGTTGGGGTCACTTCTTGGAATTTAGAAAAAACATCTGTTTGCACAGTCAGTTATATCCTGAACACACAATGCAGCCAGCTGCTCTCGGCAGCAATTCAGTGGTGTAAGTGGCGGACTGGAAAGAGGACCTGTGTGTTTTTGTTCAGGGATACAGTGTTTAAAGAAACAGCTATTTTAAGAAAAATCACTGCTCTCAGGTATACTTCCCGTGGCTCTCCTGATTTAGTTCTGTGGGTTGGTCCTGAGTTTGGTTATCCAGAACCCAAGTTGGAACCATTATATAGTTTCACTTTGTACTGTCACTCTGGTAAATCATGTGCTTTATACCTTATCTGAGGTGTGGCCTTCTATGTGGCTGGAGCATGGAGGAAGTCTGACCTTCATGAAAACACAAAACAGGCCGTGTGAATACCTAGTATTGCAAAACCAGAATTTGTCATGGGTTAGGCCTACTTAATGTGGACTTGGTTTAAGTGTCCTTGAACTGAGGTGCTTACCTAGAATAACAGCATTCCTAGACACAACACTGTCTAAGCAGCACAGGAAATCTTCACGATGGGGCAGACAGACTCATTCTTTTAGTCAAAGTACACACATGCAAAGGATTATCTCTTGTGCTGGTTTGAGCTGTTGACAGTCAGTGCTTACTCATATGCCATGGTATCGATTAAAACGACTTTGGTGAACTAAATGGAAGCAAACCTCCTCGTAGGTCTCACATCTAACCACGAAGGGCACCAAGGCAGTGTCCCCCAAGAAGTGGCCTAGGGATCACTCAGTCAGGTTCACTACTGAATCTGCCATTCTGGAGGGAGGCCTCGAGATCTGTAATTTATAACAAGCAGATAGCCGATCCTTAGACATTCTTACGTTTGAGGACACTTTGGGAGAGGTTGGTCATAGGACCTCAGCTATGCCATTTTCCTTATGTAGCCTGTTTCGCATTGCCATAATACTCTTCTTTAAGGAAGTTGGTGGTTTGAATTTGGTAGCCTTTTCAACTGAATAGTCATTCATTGTGGCTAGTTCATTTATTCACTCACTGTTCATCAAACGCTTATTTGAGGTTTTTCTACAACCCACGAACTGTTCTAGATACTAGGGAGACAGCAGTGAACAAAACACACAAGCAGAAGCGCTTATTCTGGTGAGGAAAAGATAGAAAATGAGCTAATAACGTAGAATATATATAGCCTTTCAGACAAGTGCTGTGGAGAAAATTAAACAGGGGAAGAAGGTTTGCAGTTTTCAGTAGACCAGAAAAACCTGGCAAGGCAACATTTGAACAAAGGTTTGAAGGAAGTGCAAAAGAAGGAACCATGCGTCTGTCTGGTGGTGAGCAGTCCAGGCCAAGGGAAGGCAAGCATACTACCCCAAGGCAGGAACCTGGGAGCACGGCCGGGCCTGTCCGGAGCAGAGGCCACAGTGGCTGAGCTGGAACTGCAGGCATGGAGACAGGAAACGAGGTCAGAGAAGTAGCAGGACTAGGGGAGAGGAGCGGTCAAGGGGCCAGGTTATGTGGAGCCCACTAATAAAGCCCTAGTGTGGGAATTTACCAGGGCCCTTTCTAGTTTCAGCATCCTGTTCCGTGTTCTAATGTAGGTATTTCACCCCGAGCCCCTTCCCATCTGAATTCCACCGTCTGCAGTCGTTTTCTTATCCGCCAGCATGGTCTCATGGGTGCTGTAGGGAGTCTAACAGAAAGAACGCTTTGTCTCTCAGTCTTCCCTCTGCTCATTAAATGTTGCAGATTTTTAAAAATAGGGTGTTTGAACCAACGGAAATTGGCCAATTCTTGATTTGGATTGCAGTAATTAAGGTTGTGACATTGTGTAAATAATCGTAAGTTTGGGGAAGCTTAGAGTGGATTCCTGCAGGAAGGCCACCAGTCTCCTTTGATTTAAGCATTTTCACTTCCAGGTGACTTCTCACTTAATACTTGAATCATCTGTTGTATGTGTCCCAAGGCTTTTGAGTTTTAAATCAAGACCAGTACTGAGTGAATTGGATCCTAATCAAGAATGGGGGATACTTGTATGTATAAAAAAAAGCTTTAAATATGAGACCCAAGCTCTATTCTCTGTTTCCTTTATTCTTACTGTTAACATAAACATTATAAAAAGTGGTCACCTGTGTAAGTAAAAAAATCAATAACCAACGTCTGTGTTGCAACGTAAAGCAAGCACAACAGTTCTCTGAGGTATTGTGCTAATAGAATTGGACATTTGCTATTACTGCTGTTCCTGCCATCATTACTGGATCAGAGATGAGGAAGCAAGTTTGAGATCATGATCCCTGTCTGTAGCTGACCAGGGACTAGAACTCAGGACTGCCGATTGCCAAGGTCAATTTGTCCACCACACTGGAGGGATAAACAACTTAAGGGAATTTTGAAGAAATCTTGCTTCAGTACTTATATCTTGTCTCTACCTTGGGAGCTCCCTCAAGGTAGCGCCAGCAGTCTTGACAGTGTGTCACACAGGGGCTCTTACTAGACTACTCTCCCCGGAGGTGGCATGTGTAGGTCCCACTGCAGTGCAGACAGTTGAGGATCATTTAGGTCTGTACAATTTTCAAGTTCACATAGCTTCTCTGAGAAATAGACGATTGTAGTCAGTGATCCATTTGGGTTTTGCCGTAGTTCCCAGTGTTAGCAAGTAGACTCTTGAACTCTGAGTTTCTTGTTTTCCATGTAGTTCTTCCGCTGGACATCCCACGGGGAAAGATGAATGGGATCAGAACCATCAGCCACTCAGCCAGAGTAAGGGAGTAACTAACGGCTGTTCTATAGGAGACTTTACTTTCTTGAACAGAATTATTCTGCTTTAAAGGGCAGTAAGTTGGGTGCTAGAGAGGGTTACCCATTGGCTTGCTGGTACTGAACTCATCCTGTTTATGTGGGTTCAAGACCTGGTGGCCAGCCCATCAGTTTGCCTTCACACGGGGATGTAATTCTGCCCTCCTCCCTGTAAGTTAGCCCTGGCATCCAATCACACGGTCTCAGCGTGGTTGACTTCAGTGATAAAAGGTTCTGTTGCAACATTGCCGTTGGTAGAAGTATAGTGGTTTACAGATGTTTCTCATCTTTTACATCTTTTCCTAAATGTGTTGATCTCAACGTTTGTCTTTGAGGCAGTTGTGCTAGGATTTCTCCTTTCTGGATAGAGCTATGTTCAAAAGAGAGGACATGACCTAAGATGCAGATAAAACCGGGGTTTCTTCTAGTGAGCACTAAATTCAGAATCTTCCCTTTTGGATGAAAACATGAGGGCACTGCCCCAGTCAGCTCCTGCCACAGACTTGGGCACGTGGTAGTTCCCAGTGCGGAGCTGTGGAGTGAGAGCGCCAGCGGAAACCACGGGCTTGCTCCGTCCGTGAACAGAACGGCGTCAGCCAACGTGGTTGTGCCATTCAGACCCAAGACCTGTGTGAGTGCTGTAAAGGTTTAAAAGGCATGATAGTGTCTTCTCATGAGGGTCTTGCTCCCTTGTTGGGAGAGAGGATTATATGTAACACTTAGCAATAATAAGCTAACATGCTGAGCATCAAATGAGAGGTTAAAATACTGAGCTAGTCTGAGCTAGTCTGTTTCATTTCCATTAAAGCCCACTTCCTTAACATGTTAAGGTGTCGATCAGCTCCCTTATAACAGGGAACCTGACAGTTCCTAGAGCTGAAGGTCCGTCTCCTGTTAACCTGTGAAACTCACCCAGCACTGTGACCAGGGTGCGTACCCCGGTTGTAACTGTACTTATGCCTGTGCAGGTACTCGGTGAGCGTCTGCCCGTCTCCCACACTACACCGTAAAAAGTACCATGAAGGCAGGGGGAACAGCTTCTGGCCGTATTGCTTCCCTCAGGGCCTGGCACACAGCAGGGTGCCGAGTGAGTGTTCACTGAAGGAAGGAAGCCCCTGGCCGCCCTGGCCACGCTGTACGGGGAGAGGCTCATTCTCGTGGGCGCCTCATAAGGCATGCAGCTCATTCGGAGCCCTGTTTTCTACATCCTACTGGGGCTGTTGAAGGGATTATCTTTTAGATGAAACATAAGCCACAACCCTGCCCATTTCACTGCCTTGCTCATTATTACCTGCCCAGACTCCAATCTGGGCAGTGATTTTCTTCATAATTAGGTTTTTCAAAAATTTAATTTCCTACCTTAAATTTGTTGTCCATAGTTGCCCAAGTCTGCATTAAATCCCTGGGTTCAGTAAATCTAAGTGTATTGATTTATTGAATGCCTTGTAAACTGTATTTCTGTGCTGCTGAAAACCTTCCCAGGGCTTTTCAGTGCCCCTCAAGGTAAGAACTGGCATTTTATGTTCTCTAAATAAGGTGCCCCCGTGCCCTACTGCTGCTTCTCTGCCTTCCCTGACTGTGGAGCAGTGTCCGCCCTCCTCTTCTTCCCCAGCAATGTCACCTGTTGGGAGTTCCTTTTCTCAAGGTCCACCTCCAGCCCTGCCACCCAGATGATGTCAGGGTTTCGCAGTGAAGAGGCCCACTCACAGGGGTCCCCAGCCTGTGCACTCCCCTGCTGGGGCGCCTCTGCCTGCCTGCCTGCCGCTGCGGCCCATATCAAGCCGTTCACTGCCCCGAGAACCCCACAGTATCTCTCCCCCATCAGCCCCAGTAGTCATGGGCCTCAGGGGGCCCTTCCTGTGTCTCTCTTCTCTCTGTGACTGATCACCTAACTAAAGGGCGTGCTTCTTGAGGGAAGAACCCTTGTCCATTCTTCTGGAAGTCTCTGCAGTGCAGAGCAGGGGAGGATTCACTCCTGTAGAGAGGACTAGAGAGCCAGAAAACTGCACCTGACACTTTTCCACCTTGAGATTTGAAGGATACCCAGGTGGTTCCTGGGGCTTTCCTTCAGCATTACTTTTTCTTTTTTCCTTGAAGCAAAATTGCAAAAATTTTAGGAAAATGGGAAGAAAACCTCCCCCTTCCTCCAACACACCAACAGCCTTTCCTTTGTTCTAAGATTTGAAGACAAGTGTTGCCCAAAAGATGTTTAATGTGAGCCACAAATAACAGTTTCAATACAGTTTAAAAAAAACTTGTAGGGAAAAAGCACTGGGTGTATTATGGAAACCAATTTGAAAATAAACTATTTTAAAAAATTTAAAAAATAAAGATAAAAAAAATTTTTTAATGTTTCTTTATTTTTTGAGAGAGCAAACACGGAGGGGCAGAGAGCCAGGGGGACAGATGATCTGAAGTGGGCTCTGCACTGACAGCAGTGAACCTGATATGGGGCTCGAACTCCTGAACCGTGAGATCATGATGTGAGCTGAAATCAGACACTTCACTGACTAAGCTACCCAGCACCCCTGCAATTAAATTTTCTAGTTGATACAGTGAAAAAGTAAAATAACAGATGAAGTTAATTCTAATAAGGTATTTTATTTAACCTAGTATGCAAAAATAAGTATGACTACAACAAAATCAATATATTTTATGCTTACAGCACAGCCTAATTCAGTCTAGTCACATTTCAAGTGCTTTTAGCTATTTGAACGACCATGCAGTTCACAAAGACCTATCTCCCCACTGCACACCCCAGTTTAATATGACTGACATTAGGTGTCCTCTTGAAGTGAACGTCAAAAGAAACTTCCCTTTTTTAATTCTACCCCCAAAAAAGCTGCTATTAAGAAATTCATGGAATAATTAACGGAGGCTAAGAAGCAAGGAGATGTTGCTATTACCAGTCTGTGTATTCCCTTCTGGTTTCTTCGTCTGCATGCTTTACTTGGAGAAATGTTACAGCTTGCTGTTTTCATGTACCGTGATTTTTGCCCAGCTGATAAAGTGTTCATTTATTTAGCCATTAGGCATGTTTCTGTTGGCCATTTAGGTTGTTTCCCATTTCTTGGTTTTATAGATAATGTAGTGATGACCATTTTGTTGCAGGTGACTGTTACCATAGAATCGATTCCTAGAGGTTGGATTGCTAGGTCTAGGAGTAAGAACATTTTGCCGTGTGTTGTCAGAATGTCTCCAAAGAGGATTATTTCATGTCTTCATTCCTTCATTTCTTTAAAGCAAATTCAAAAGGCTAGTCTTCTGACAGTGTTCTGAAAGTACCAGTATTACCATCACTGGAATTTCTTTGAGGAGGGGGAATTAATTTAGTAGGCAGAAGGTAGTAATGAATGTTGTGTTTTGTTTATCACCTGGGAGAGTAAATCCTTTTCCACATGTTTACTTACTTGTTGTATTTCCTCTTTGGTGAATGTGTGCTCCTGTCCTTCATGGTCAGAGCTCGATGAACAAGTGTCACACCCTCATTTCAAATTACCAAGGGCACAATATTTTTGAAACAGGATTTGTGTTGACCCTTAAACAAATGTCTGACTTCTGGCTTTAAGCCCCTTAAAGGGTATGATAGCTCTGCATTCCCATCGTAAGCAACAAAATGGTCCTTCAGGCTGGGGAGGGTCTGGCAGCAGGAAAGTTTGAGGGTGGCTATGATCCCACAGCCTCCCTTGTTGGCATCGAAGGGGGTTCCAATTTGGAATGAACTACTTTAATGCAGGCCCAGATGTATGGTGCAGAATCTTTAATTTTTATTTTCAGAAGACAGCTATTCAAATGGAAATGTGTATAGGCTTTGTGCTAGCTTTCTGTTTACCATAATATGTGTAAAAGCTTGTGGAAGGTATCAGAAAATAACAGTTTTGTTTCCTAAAATATGTAGTGCAAAGCAAATTATCAGTTAGTGAGTCAGGCAGTAGTTCTTTTTTTATTCCTCAGATCATGGCCTTTTGGTTCTTGAGGGAACAAGGCAGTGGTAACATCTGATTTTGAGAGTGGAGGAAAAGTGATAAATACAACTAAGGTGATTACTTCTCAAGCAAGTCAGGGTTAGAACCCCAGGGACTAGCAGACTAGCAAGGGTATTCCTACTGTGAACATTCTAGCACTATTCTTCTCTTCCTTACCTCTCTCCACCTGCTTTGTAAAACAACGTGGCTTTTTACACAAATCCAGACTACTGTAATAAGCTTTACATCTCCAGAAACATGTGGAACTCTTGCCATATATAAAACATTTTGAGAGCTGCTGCCTTAAATGGAATTTAGTAACCTTGGATTTTATCCTAATGTCAGTGTTAACTACTTCAAGAAACATTTGGGGCCTTAAGGTTCTAATTAGAATGAAACCGATGGTGAAATAATGTAGTCGCTTCTTGCAACACATGAGGTGGGTGCACTGTGTTCCCAAATGGAGTTCTATTCAACAGGGTGTCTCAGGAGGCTGGGTTGGCCCTTTCTTCTGTCTCCTTATTGCTGTGTACAAGCTAGAGAAGGGTCAGGAACCCGCTGGCCCCTTGGCCACACCACATCGGGTCTTCTTTGTCCATTTTGGCTTTACCCGTGTTAGGTAATGAGGCCAACCACACTGTTGAGGTTGGCATTTCCCCTCCTCTGGGGTCAGGTTCAGTCAGTTCTCTCAAGCTGTCTTGCATCCACAGGCTTTTTCTATTTGCTTCTTCTCTTCTAGAAGCCTGTTTGGTTTTACTTGTCTTTAAAAGAAAAAGAAATCTTCTTCAATGCTGCTGTTATAACAAGCTACTTTTTTTTTTTTTTTCATTTCTTACTTTTTCAACCTAATTCTGAAAAACTAGTCTTCAGGGGCACCTGGGTGGCTCAGTCGGTTAAGCGTCTGGCTTCTGGCTTCAGCTCAGGTCATGATCTCACAGGTTCGTGGGTTCGAGCCCTGCGTCAGGCTCTGTGCTGACAGCTAGCTCAGAGCCTGGAGCCTGCTTCGGATTCTGTGTCTCCCTCTCTCTCTGCCCCTACCCTGCTCATGCTGTCTCTCTCTGTCTCTCAAAAATAAATAAAAAACATTAAAAAATCAAAAAAAAAACAACTAGTCTTCAGCTTCAGCTCTATCCCTGCACTCATTAACTGTGCGGGGGTGGTTTCTTTAAACTCTGACTCCTCCACGGAAACCATCCTCACTGGGTCTGATCGACATCCTTGTAGACAAACCACATGACTCATAGTCCTTTCCCTCCTGCTCAGCCTCTCCTTTCTGACCATGCTGTCGATGCATTTCTGTTCATGCTTTTTATTAGTTGCAGTTTCCTCTGTGCTCCCAAAATAGAGGTGTCCTGGAGGCCTGCGTTCAAATGCTGACTCTGCTACCTACAGCTAGGCAAGTTCGAGCTCTGTGCCGCTGTTTCCTCATTTATAAAAAGGGGAAATACTACATCTGAAGGTTGTATGATGATGCCTGGCACTTCCTCAGTAAGTGTCAGCTGCTGCCCTGAGTATGCTCGCCATCATTCGTATTGCTGTAGTGGAGCTGGGGCTTCGGAACAGGACCCGCAAAGCTGGCCAGTGAGTTGTTGCACAGCTCCCAGAGGTGAAGGAGGAATGAGAGGAGCCACTGGCATTAGCTTGCACCATCACGTAAGAGGCCCAACACCTCTTTGGTCCCCCCAGCCACAGTGTGTGCTGTCTCGGGGCTGTGTCCAGACCATTAAAGAGATCGCTTTCTGCTCAGAAAGGCAGGATCAGAATTAGTGCCTCCTAACCATAAAAACTAGCAGGGAGAAAAGTATCCCAGTCCCTACCAGGCATCCAAAGGCAACAGTCCATCCTTGGACACATTGACTTACCAAGTTCTCTCTGCTCAGTCACTCACGCACAGCTTGCTGACTCAGCTAACCATGCAGTTCAAAAAACAGAAACCAAAAGTCCGGGGCCATTCCGTAGTCCATGCCCTAAAGCCTGGGGCCGCTCCACAGTCCCACCATAAAGCCCAAGGTACTTGTCAGTTTCTTTCTTATTGTTCACATAGTAGAAACTCCTAAAGGCACAAAGGGCCGCCCCACACCTTAATCTTGTGGCCAGGCGTGTGATCATATGTTTTGGAAAACCAGGAAGAGGGGATTTTAGATGTCTAGCATTTTCTCATTTTGCATTTAGACCTTTTGCTCTCCTTCCAACCCTCCAGACTAGATACACATGTAAATTTGAGAGAATTATATATTTTGTGCTTTAAGTTTTTCATTGGGTTTTACTTGGTGAGTATTCTGGGACGGGCAAATAAAATTAATTGAACCATTCTCTTGGACTTGCTAAGGGGCAGCCTGGGACGCTCCTGCTTTCAGCAAGGGACAGCAGAAGGGCCATGCTTAGCCTTCTGGAGGCCTTGAGCTGGGTGTATACACATCCCGCCTTCTTTGGGGACCTCTGTGTTCTGAGCATCTGTGAATTTTATCTTCGCCTGAAATGGAAACTTGTGCCCCTCACAGGATCGTTTTCCCACTTTGGTTTGTTGTGCTGTGCTTACTGCTCACTTTCATTTTTTCATGTGTAAATATGTGAAGAAGAAATTGGTCACACACAGGCTGCTACTCAGTGTGGGATTTCAGTAAGAGTCTTGCAATCTTACTTCTTTTCCCTTGTCCCAGCTGCAAATGAGTAGTTAAATAAGGGCCAGTGTTGCTTTCTGGGAACTGTTAGTTGAAAAAATAGTCAAACTTAGAGACTGGCATGGAAATATGCACAGCCACTGGATCATTGATGGAGTACGTAGCATTTGGAGGGCTGGTTGGGGTCTGAGAGCATTTCTAGTCAGATAAGAAACAGCCACAGAGAGGGGCGCTTGGGTGGCTCAGTCGGTTAAGCATCCCCCTCTTCATTTCAGCTCAGGTCATGATCTCACAGTTTCTAGGATTGAGTCCCACATCAGTTACTGTGCTGACAGAGCGGAGTCTGCTTGGGATTCTCTCTCTCCCTGTCTCTCTGCGCCTCCCCTGCTCACACTCTATCTCTGTCTCTGTCAAAATAAATAAATAAGCTTAAAAAAAAAAGAAGAGCCACAGAAACAGAAAGATGCTCTCTACAGTCACAGAGTGCATTAATGACAGAGTCCAGATGCAGCTGTCTCCTGGATGCCTAACCTCTTCCTCGCCACTCTGCCACCTGTCCTACAGTGCTGCTTTTAAATTCCATCTCTAGAGGTGCCTGGGTGGCTCAGTCTGTTAAGTGTCCAACTTTGGCTCAGGTCATGATCTCACGGCTTGTGAGTTTGAGCCCCACGTTGACGGCTCAGAGCCTGGAGCCTGCTTCAGATTCTGTGTCTGCCTCTCTCTCTGCCCCTCCTCAAGTTACACTCTCTTTCTCTCTCCCCCCTCCTCTCAAAAATAAACATTTAAAAAAATTCCATCTCTAGTATCCACAGAAGCAGAGTATTTTCATTAGTCCTTTCTAATTATATCCTTTTTTTTTCCATTTTATCCCCTAATAATTAGACCTAATAAGTCGCCTTCAGCAGAAATGGGGAACAGCACCTGAAGCAGCCTTGCAGCCAGAATTGCAAGCCC
This sequence comes from Suricata suricatta, assembly GCF_006229205.1. NCBI lineage: Eukaryota > Metazoa > Chordata > Mammalia > Carnivora > Herpestidae > Suricata > Suricata suricatta. The sequence goes on from NC_043708.1 coordinate 34,424,795, forward strand.
CCATGGCAAGGTGCTCTCCTTCCTCCTCCACACCTGGCCCAGTCTTCACTCTCAAGCGCTTACTGTGCTCTTCTCCCTGCCCAGAGTGACCTGTTCCCACAGACGGCACCCTGGGTTAGACTAGGGTTCACTGTTTCAGATGGGAGCATGCGTGTGTGTGCCCGTGCGCACACAGAGGCCGAGGCCCATCCTGGCACACAGTAGGTAATCACCCCAGCCAGAAGCCATCTTTCCCGTGGCCTTTCTAATCTGTACTACTCAAGTTACACTTGGTGCTGCCCTGTGATTTGTCCGTGTGAAGATATATTTATCTCCTCAGCTAGATAGTAAGTAAGCATCTGGGGTAAAGAAGTCATGACTGACAGGTTTTGTTTCCCCACAGTGTCTGCTCAGTTCCTTGCACATAATTTACACCAGATAAAAGATGGTTAAATATGAACAATTTCCTTTTGAGGAAATTTTCTTGAGCATGCTATAAGAGGAAAGCCTGGACAGTAATTCCAGTACTTGTGAGGACTGGTGAGCAAATCCAGGCCTTGCAAACTTCTCGGATACCCAGCCCAGCCTGAGGTATATGAAGTGAGATTGTCAGCATTTAATACACGTGGGTTTAGTTGTGCTGTCCTGAGTGTGGATGTTTTCCTTGCCTTTCCACCCCGCTGTTGTGTTCTGGTTATCTAGGGCCCGCCAGGATCGTAACACACAGTTGTCGTGTACTGCCCTTCCCTGAGTAAGAAGCTTTGCTACTCAGGGGCCTCATGGCACAAGTGCCACACTCAGCTTCTAGACGAGCCTGCCTTGGGCATCAGTCCTCTTCGCTTTGGACCATTCTACCAGTTTGGCTAGCTGACTTCTTGGCCATGAGTAAGTCCGAACATGTTTGCAACCTGGAGGGAGTCTTCCAGGCATGTTTGGCCTTTAGGGGCAGAGTAACCTGACATCCATTTTAATGGCTTATCAACTTGTTCCTCTAACAGGGCAGTGCCTAGGCTGCCCATGGCTGTGGTAAAGGTGTGGTTGCTTCCTGAAATGGCCCAATCTTGTGCCCTTCCTGTGTTGACATCAACCTCTGACAGCTTTCACAAAAGTCTCTTCAGCCAGGAAGGCTGAAGTGATGACACAGCAGCACAGCTCACTTGGAAATAACTAACACAGTCAGGGTTTGTCTGATGTCTAGGGGCCCTGAGGAAGAACTCTGAGCCTCCCCCAATTCTGAGCTGGCTCCACTGAGATCTTGCTCTGGTCTCACTGGACCAGCTGCCTGTAGTCACACCCTAGCAGAGACTGAGTAGCCTAAGCTCTCAGCTAAGTAGTATTTTAATGTTTTCAGACACAGCCAGGCTGAAGACTTGAAAGCAGCCTAAAGAACCAAAGGGAATGTGGGAGGAGCACAAGTTCAGGAGTCAGATGGATCCGAGTTTGAATCCAGGCTCTGCCACTCTCCCGCTGGTGACTTTGACTAACCCAGTAAACTTCTCTGAGCCTCGGGTTCCTGGCGGGGCTGCCTCTCAGAGAGCACTGCCACGAGGTGAGCTGCGCCGAGCACTTGACACTGTGACGGGCCCACAGAAGGCTCTCGGCAGCAGTTCCTGGGTTTTCTCGGCCTTGTCCCACCTCCCCTTCCTGCTTCCATGCCCCCGTGCTGCTGTTGCAGAAAGGCATGGTTTCCTCCTCACCGCTTGCACTAGGTCTTTATTTTGTTCCCTTTGCTTTTTTTCATATTGCAACAGGCATCCCGGGCCCAAATCCTAGACAAAGCCACAGAGTATATCCAGTACATGCGAAGGAAAAACCACACGCACCAGCAAGATATCGATGACCTCAAGCGGCAGAATGCTCTCCTGGAGCAGCAAGGTGAGCCCGGGGGCCGGCGGGGCACCGGCCCTGCTGTGCTCCGGCCAGGTCAGGGCTTCGCACCTGGGCCTGCAGGGCCAGAACCAGCCATGGAGCGCGTGCTCGTAAGCGGCTGCGGCCCTGCTTCTTGAGTCTGAATAGTTGAGTGTTAGGACCATCCTGAGGAAGGACCTGAGTCGCCAGTGAGGGAACAGTGGAGTCTAGGGGTTGGACATTTGGAGACTTTTTTCTGACCTGATCTTTCCCCTTCTCGGGGCTCAGGTGCTCTGCCTGCAGTAGGGTCACACCTGGCATCAGGTGTCTCAGAAGAGCTTTGAGGTCCTTGGATTGGAGTGTGCTGTGTAAGTACCAGAAACTCCAGGTTTTCAGGGACAGTGAGCCCTCCCTGTTGTCAATGGTAGTCCAATCAGGGCAGCCTATGGGCCAGGCCCTTGCTGTTCTCCAATGCTCACACCCGCCTTTTCCTACAACCACAGGGGAAAGCGAGAGCTGATCAAGTTCTTTGTTCCTGGGGAATTCACTTCTCTTCCTCCCTCATGGAAGATGCAAGTAAAAGGAAATGCAAGTAACCACCTGGGTTAGAACACCTCAAATAAAATAAAATAAAATAAGATAAGATAAAATAAGATAAAATGAATGGGTTGACGTTACAGGCTCCAGATGAGCTGAACCCCGAGGGATGGGCAGCGGGGGGCAGCATTGGGTTGGTTACTGGGCCATGCAGCCTGCATGTAGGGGCTGTGTGTCGAGAGGCCCAGGTATGCTGTGTGTATTGGTGACTTGTTTCCAAGTGTCCAGCTTGTCTTTCCAAGTGGATCTTATACGAGAGAGCTAAGCCAGAACTTTTCTTTGGCTGACACATCTTATGTCATCCCTTCCTGCTGTTGTGTGGCCTTCACACCCTTGCAGAACCTGGCATTGCCAGGCCAGCTTCTCCTCTGTCATCGTGCTGCTGGGTCCCACAGGGAGCTTATGCTCCTGTCTCTACACTCGACTTCCATGGCAGGATGGTGATATCACAAGCCTTCTCTTTAGGGTTGGGAGGCATTGCAGAGTGGCTGGCCAATGTCCACTGGGCCCCCAGGTCTGGTTGGGAAAGGAGGAGGGCAGTGAGTGTGTAGGTGGAACAGGCACCAGAAGGGAGTTACTTCTGAGCCACCCTGAGCCTCGGGGGCCAGCAAGCCCTTCGGAAGAACAGGCTGGACCCTGAGCTGAGACTCGGTTGCTCCCCTAGTCTCCAGAAGGCTGTAACCCGCTCGCTTGGTTGCCTTTCAGTCCGTGCACTGGAGAAGGCGAGGTCGAGTGCCCAACTGCAGACCAACTACCCCTCCTCAGACAACAGCCTCTACACCAACGCCAAGGGCAGCACCATCTCTGCCTTCGATGGAGGCTCAGACTCCACCTCGGAGTCAGAGCCTGAAGAGCCCCAAAGCAGGAAGAAGCTCCGGATGGAGGCCAGCTAAGCTCTGCGGGGCAGGCCAGCAATACAAACTGTCTGTCTCCTCCATCGTCCCATCCTCCTTTCAGTTCATCCTTAGAACCCTCAGAACCATTTAAGAGACTCTTTTTTTCCTCTTTCCTCTTTTTTTTTTTTAATATTATTTTTACGTAGAAGCTCTTGGACAACAGCTCTCGTTCTCCTTCCCCATTTCCACAAGTTGTGTTTTTTTTTGTTTTGTTTTGTTTTTTATTGTTTCCCTTCAGGGATTCCCTGTCCCCACCAGGAATTTATAAACCAAAATACCCCAACTTGGCAGCTTTTTCTGTGGAGGACAGACGGCCGGCCGGACCTCTGAGCACATGGTGTCCTGACCACCCACCAGCTCCTCCAGCCCTGCCGAGCATATGCCCGGAGGACTCCTGCCCCTCCCAGGCCACCCTCACCTCACCGTTTGATAGACTTTGTGAATCTGTGGACTGCTCTACTTTAAGAAGATGACCGGTTTGGAGTAATCAGAATTAATAATCCCCCTTCTTTTTAAGGATATTTTTTTTTCTAAAAAGCTATTTATCGCTCCTATTGAAAGGCCAGTCCTTGAAGAAGTTTGTGGTATAAAAACAAGTGGGGACACATTTGCAGCACAGAGTCTTTGGCCTGTTTCACTCCTGCTTCTCACAGCCAGCCTTAGGGAGGGTGCGTGACCCTCGGCGGTATGTGTGGGGAACCGCGGGCGGGAGAGAAGTGGCAGCCGCCAGGGGATGGTAGGGGTGGGACAAGGAGGGAGGAGCAGGTCGGTAGAGGTTTTGTATTGAGGGCCAGTGATGATGTTTTGCTATTTATTTCCTGCTACTGAAATTTGAATCTGAGTGAATTGTCCCTATTTCTGATGATGTCGGTATTGCAAAGCGACAGATTCATAAAGTAATGATCAAATCTTCCTTTCTTTCCGTGTGTATTTCTAAGAAATAGAGCCAACTGATTTTGTATGTAAATACCAAGAGCAATTTACCTGGTACTAAACCCGCACCCCAGTGCGGACCCTTCCCCACCCTGACCCTGTTCCTGTTCCTGTTCAACTGTCCTGGGACCCGTTCCCAGGCTGTGATCCAGCCCTGGTCCTGGCTGCGGTCAGCAGATCCCAGTGAAGGGTTTTGTGTGTGTAGGCCTCATTTCTTTGTCTTTTTCCTACTCCGTTCCTGGCATTTGCTGATTTCTAGTGTGTACTCTGTAGTCTCAGTCCGTGTTTGATTCCATTCCATGGAAATAAAAAGTATGTTGTACATACTGCCCAAGAATTGTCTTGCAAGTTAAGGCTTTCCCCTTTACTATAAGACTATAAATAAAAACTTATTTTATCCTTCTTGGTGGTGGTGTCTTCTTGCCCTTGCAGAGGCCAAGACAGTTAAGGGAAGAACCCTCTGGAGGCCTTGGGGCCCATGGGGAAACCTGAGAGAGAAGCAGAGGTCACTTATGTGGGCTGCAGAATGGGGAGCTCCTCCGAGCCTGAGCACCCCACTTTTTGTTCTATGGGCCCAGCTCAGCCAGGCCGGCCAAGGGGCGGGTAAACCAGTGGTGGTGACTTTGCTCAGTGGATAGAAGCTTTTACAGTTCCAGCAGGGATGGGGTTACCCAGGGCAACCCCGCTAAATAAATGGCCCTTGGGGAATTGGTAGCCCAGAGTGGTGGGTTTGGGTTTCTCCTGGTAATGAATGCCCAGTGCAGAGGTCACTGGTATTCTCTAGGTCCTTTGAGTTTCTAGAGTGTTCCACCACAATAAGAGGAGGCGGCAGAGCTGCAAAGGGCTGGTGGTAAAGGAGACTTCCATAGCATCAAGTTAGCGCCACTCAGCCTAGGGACCAACACTGGCCTGAACTCGTTTGACCTTGAAAAAGGAGGAGAATTTATGGCCAGAACACAGCTCAGCTTTGGTTTTGCTGTCTGGCTGACAGGAAATACTGCTATTCCTAGACCAAGCAGGGGAGTGAAGTTAAATCAGTTCTTCGATTTGCCCCTCTCTTTAAATTGGTAGTGTGGGGCCTTCTGTCAACCAGATGTCAGATTCAGAGTATCCCTTTTTGGTTAATGGGAGTTGACAAGTAGGCTGTGTTTTTACAGCAGGCAGTTTGGAACGTGACCAAACCAACCCCCCCAAACCATGATTGCAGTTAGGAAACCAAGGATACTGGGAGAACAACATCCCATTTATTAAAGGTACTCCTTCCTAAGAACGAAAAGAGACAAGAATAAGAAAATGGGAATGAAGTCGGGTGATTTAATGAGCCCTCAAAGTTAGCATGCTCTTTTTTATTGCCCTTTACCATATCTCTCTGTATGTCCGGCCTCAGTTATAAATCTCATACACAGCTGGCCTGGGCAGGGTGGGCCTTAGAAGCAAGCTGCAGGTGAAGCTGTGCTTCCGACGTGGAGGGGACATGCGGCCGGGCGCCCAGGAGGCGGGGAACAGAGTGGAGACCAGACAAGCCAGCATGACGGTAGGTGATGTCCCTGAGAGCCAGCCCTGGCTCCAGGATACTTGCTTTCAAAGAAGTTGAGTTTTAGGCTTCTCGCAATTTCAGGAAACCAGTTGGAAGAAAAGGGCTAAAATGGATGGCCGGATCCTGGGAAAACTTGACCCACCTGACATGCTGCGCAGACTGGCAAGTGGTGGAGGAAAGCTGGTGCCACCGGGAGCAGCTGCCTAGAAAGGAAAGCAAGGTAAGAGACCCAAGCTGGAGATTGTGCTTGCTACAGGGAATAAACCAAAGTCACAGCCAAGTTCCTTTGGGTCTGTCTCGGAAGCCACTATCTGTAGCCCCCAGGACACCAAAGTTTGACCAGGGGTTGCTTTCACAGTGAGTTATGGAGCTCCAGCAGCCCTGGCGCAAAGCCAGAGAACCTGCCTGGTCACTGCAGCAGGGGGCTTTGCTGAGGGTCCTGTTGAAAGCCACCTCGTGTTCTTCTGCAGTGGCAAGCTTGATACTTTCCTACCTTTACGATTGCCTGAGTGCAAGGGTATTCTAAAATGGCCCAGTTTTTAAAATTCTTTTTTTAAATGTTTTTATTTATTTTTGAGAGAGAGGGAGGGAGAGTGCAAATGGGGGAGGGGTAGACAGAGCGACAGAGGATCTGAAGCTGGCTCTGTGCTGACAGCAAAGAACCCAATGCGAAGCTCAAACTCACAAACCATGAAATCAGGACCTGAGCCGAAGTCAGATGCTCAACATACTGAGCCATCCAGGCGCCCCTTAAAATTCTTGATGTGCTAAAGCCAGATGTAGAGTCGCTACAAGTTTAGCAAAGAATTACCTCAGCTCACAGCTATCAGCTGGGAGAGGTTTGGACAACAAGACTAAGTGGATGATCGGAGTGGAGCCCTGACCTAGGACTGAAGAAAGCCGAATTCTGTTTCTAGTAATACTTTATGCTTGGGTTCTGAAGTCAGACTGCCTGAGTTCAAAATCCTGGCTCTGTCAGTCACTGTTAGTCTCCGGGGAGTCCTTCCCCCCAGCCTCGGCGTCCTCACCCATGAAGAGAGGATAGTAATAGTGCTAGCCTCACAAGATGGCCGTGAGGGTTAAATGAAATAACGATTCCGCTTCCGATGTGCTTGACCTCAGGTCCATGTGAGCCATCAGGTGCCAGTGGTCGTTATCTCCAGCCTTCCCTGGCGTCGGTAAGGGTGGGTTTCTTGGTGTCCCACCCCTGAGATGTGCCCTGCCCTTGCAAGGTTTGGCTCCCAAAAGTAAAATCACGCAGAGAACGAAAAGAAGCTATTGAGGAAAGTGAGGCACAGCTGAGCTGAATGAGTCAAGCGGGTGTGAGGCCAGGCTCTTTTTAAGACTGCACTTGGGAGAAATGTGGGGGAAGGGAGCGCGGTTTGGCAAGCCATCCACTTGCTAGGACTGCCTTGGTGTTGCCCTTGTCCCACTGGGGCTCTACGCTCTTGAGGGCCGGCTGAGGGCTGCCTAGCCGCCCGCTTTTCAAGCCCCAAGCAAGCATGATGGCACGGGGCCACACCGGCTTTTATACCCTCTCTCTGGTTGCTGGGCAGGTCCGCGGGCCAGCCAGAGCAAGGCAGTGTCTCAGGCCTGCTGGCCAGGCTCCGTTCTGGACAGCCTCCGGGAACATGAAACTAGAGCCTTTCTTTGTTCAAAACAGTTTCTCTAGCCTGAGGAGGAAACCGGGGTAGGAAGAAGGAGTTTGCCAGCCTCTACACTGGCAGTATTGAAAACCCATGGGAAGAGCTAGGACCCTTCTGAAGGGTCCTGAAACCTGGATCATGAATAGGCAAAGACAGAACGTTCTTCAATGTATGGGGTTTACTAAGGCCTGGACTAATTAATACAGTGCCCACCTTTCCTTGGGAAGGGAATCAACAACAAAGTGTTTTCTACTTAATTCCTGAGGTAGAAATCAAATTGGCCAAATACCCTATTCCTGGACAAGTTTGGATAAGCAGGCTTAACTGTACCCAGGGCTGGAGTGACGGCATCAGGCAGGCCCCCACTTGAGTTTTGGAGGCTCTCCCAGCAAACCATCATCACCAGCTGCTGAGTGTCCTCACTGCTTCCTCAGGGTCAAGGTGGGGCGGGGAGCCCGAGAAGCTTCAGAGCTAGCACCTGACTGGTTAGGTTAGGCCACAGGCTCCGAGCTTGCCCGTCTGGATTGGCTCTGGGTGACACTGCCCTGGTTTCCTGAGGCATAACATAAGGACAGCAGTGGTACAGAGTGCCATTGTGAGGTGTAAAGGCCTAAGTGTGAAAGTCCTTGAACTGTGCCTGGCACTTGGTAAGTACTCTGATGTACTTAGGTCTGTCTCCCATCACAGGTCCTGGGCTGTGCCACCATTTCTGTTTGAGTTGTTGAAATGCAGAGTGAATAATTTCTGTCCTTCAGTGCATTAAAATCCTAAAAGGAAAGGGGAAGTCAATATATGTTGAATACCAATGGGTGCTTTCTGTTGGAGCTCCAGAAAGACCACAAATCTGTTCCCTTTGGAAAAATCTGAACTTAGGAAATGAAATATATCCTTGCTGGCGGGCTCAGAACCATTAATGGTCACCATCCTGGTCACTGCTTCTCCCTGTTCTCCATCCTGGTTTTAAATGGGATTTCTGTGGTGCCTGGTGGCCCGCACTGTGCTATGTGCAGAGATACTGCAAAAGCCCATCTTGTGACAGCTGGACGTTTCCTGCCAGGGCCTAGTTACGAGAGTGGTTGAGCCCTTGTGTTTCAGCCTTCCCTATCAGCCGCATGAGCAGAGCTGCCTGGAGGGGTGAGGTGGGGACAGCCTAGCCTGTTGGCTCCATGTGGTCTGACGACTAGACCCAGGGTCCACAGGCTCTAGCTCGTGCTGGCTGACATGTGAATACCTTGTGCACACACACACCCAGCAGGATGGGCGTGTCTAGGAAAGCCGAGCAGGTGGCCCTGGACAGTTCATAACCAGCTGGGCAGGCTCCCTCCTGTGCCCTGTGCTGGATGCCAGCTGCACCCACAGGCCTGTTCTGGCTGCCAGGCGCCATTTATGATTGTTTTCCCCTGATGTCCATGGTAGAAGTGGGGCCCTTCTAGGCCGATAGCGTTCTCTGGGCAAAACTGTCCAGCACCTCTTAATTTTTCCCAGTAAATTAAAGACCCGGGGGCAGGGGAAAGGGAAAGAATCAAGGATCCAGTGTTGGGAAATCTGTGCCAAAACCTTCCACCCCCAGTGCTGAACATGGTGAGAGTTTGAGCCTCTCGTCAAGAAGAACAGAAAGCTGACGGCTACCATAGTAGGCCGGTGGAGGAAAGCACATGCTCCATACATTGGCTCCTGCAAGGGCCCAATGGGCCGTACAAAGTCTGGTTTAAAAAACAACCAAATGGGTGTGCAGAGCTGCCGCCCACACCCTCACTGCTCACCAGCCGGAGGAGCCCAGCTGGCAGGGTGGCTCCCACACACATGCTTGAGAGCTTCATTGTTTTTTATCTCCCAGTGCCATCAACAGCTCGGAGGTGGCAGGGGCAGGTCTGGGGCTAAAGGACAGTGGCAGATGGCTTTAGGCCAAAGGCCATGGCAAGGCCAGCCAGCTGAGAGAAGGAATGTCACGTCCACAGCAAATCCCTACCACAAAACCAGTGGGACACTTCAGCTAGAGGAACTGGTTCAAACAGCTTGACTAGGTTTCCTGGCAGGAAGTGAGTCCAGGGCCGCCTGCTCGGCAGGGAGCTTCCGTGAACGCTTAGGCAGACATTTCCAACGAGGGGCTCTCACAAGGCCAGGGACTGTCTTAATGCTTGCTGCTGCACCCCTGTCACAGTGCCTGGCCTGTCACTGGGTACCCCACGAATACACAAATGAGTACATGCCAAGGGACTCCAGCCTCCCAGTGTACCTTCATTTCTGCACACTTTTAGGTCACTTCTGGGATTGCCTCTATCTGAGTTCAACCCATAGGCTTTTGAGCAGTCCGTATCGTCAGCCCAGCACTGTGCCAGGCACTGGGGAGAGCCAAGCAGCTAAGAAAGCCTGGGCCCTGTCTACAGGAAGCTCGGACAAGGTAGATACCAGACTCGAGCACACAGATACCAAAGGAGTTCTGAAGCTGGGCCCTCGATGAGAAAGTTGGCACGTGGTAGGGCAAGGAACAGGGCCAAGGCCACCGCGTCCCAAGCTCTGGTGTGCTCCCCTTCCTCCCTCCCAAGAGCCCAACAGAGGCTTTGGGTGAAGGGAAGGTGGGTCAGAGCCTCCACTCTGGATGGACAGGATCACCCTTCACATTCCACCACATTTACCAGCTAGCTTGGCATCCAGACCGTGGCCACCAAGGGGGAGGGGAGGATGAGCCCAGCAAAGTGTCAGCCACCCTGGGAGCACAGCATAGCTCTCCTGGGTATTCATTCCATCCTATCATTGTCGTCCCTTTCTGGGGGTGCCACTTGCAGGACCCTCCCCACCTTCCTGCCAGGCACTAGTCAGCATACCTGGGGGGCAGAGTCCCCTGCAGTCCCAGGGCTCCACTGGCCCTCCCCTTGGGAAGGCTGTGACATTTAGAATGCTCTGACTCAGGAGCTGAAGTCCTAGGCTCCTATCACCACTTTTGTCTTATCAGCTCAAGCCATCACAGGTACAGCAGGTGACATGAAGTCTCCCATCCAAGATCACCAGCATGCAGTACTTTTTATTCTGGACAGAATTTATTGTGGCCAAAGGTTGAGGGAATAGTATACTGAACCCCAGTGTACCTTAGCCAGTGTCAATGATTATCAACTGGCCCATACTTCTTGAAAGAAAAGGGATGACAGAATGATGATGATGATGATATTATTTTATAAGTAAAGAAGTGTGAAGATGTCAAAGGGACAGAGGAACCAACTGAAAGACTTAATGGCCACAGCCAGAACAATTTGAGCAATAAAATAACATAATATGGAACATAACCCAAAGCATAAAATAAGGATTCATGAGTCCATACCAATATAAACAAATGAGTAGATAAATAAATAATGGAGAAAAGACAAACCTCCCACAGAATTCCAAATGATTTATATAGATACCCTACCTTCAAGGATGTGGGCCATAGCTCTCCATTCCTTAAATGCGGACTGTGCGCATGACTTCCTTCTAAAGGGCACAGTCTGGAAAGGGGAAGAAAGAGGAATCTTACAGTGGGAGAGCCTGACACATGCCGTTCAGCCAGGTGATCAAGGTTAACAAGCCCCCAGGAAGAGCCACCTGGACCACATGCACCCTTGATAGGATGTATAAGAGGGCACCTGGCCTCTGTGGCCTTCCCCCCAAAACTCAGCCCTACTCTGACCATGACAGTGCTTTCATGCAATTTCCAAGTGAGGGGCCCGTCTACATAACACGGGTACTCCTTCAACTGTCAAGTTCAGCCACAACAAGGAAAGTCTGAGAAACTGTCACAACCAAGAGCAGACTTGACTGAACATAACGAAGTATCCTGGATGGGAGCCGGGGACAAAAAAGGAGCATTTAGGTAAAAACGAATTTATTCAAATACACTATGGACTTTAGCTAATAGTAATGTATCAGTATTGGTTCATTGGTTGGGACAAATGTTCCATATTCACAGAAGATGATAACCGGCGGGGGGGGAAACTGATACATGGGAACTCTGTCTCCTATCTTTGCAATTTTTCTGTCAATCTAAAACTATCCTAAAATAAAAAGGGTATTTTTTTAATGCATTGTTATTGTTCTTTTGCAGGAGCTGTGTTTATGTAGGAGGGGCAGAGGGCAGGGAAGGTTTTCCATTAAGCTGGGCAAGCGATGAGCACAGTGTCCCCGCCTGGCTGTTCTTGGACGTGCCCACGCAGTGGGAGGGCAACATCAGCCACCTGGCCTCGCTCTCTGAACCTCTGGCACCAGCTGGTGAAGAGCAGAGTTGCCGGGGAGTGAAAGAGGATGTCCAGTTCAGGAACCGGTTAGGCAGGCTGGGCCAGGCTGCAGGGGGGCGGGCTGTCTTCAGAGCTACCAGAAAGACTGACTCACCACAGCCCCAGTCATGGGGTGTCACCCTCTGCACCAAAGTGGCACCCATTTGGTGTGCGGATCGTTGCTCTATGCTGAAGACTTGGCAGGGCGGGAGAGGGGTTAGAAGAGTGAGGCGAGCCTGCCCCTGCTCCTTGCACGTCACTGTGCTCGTCCTGGTACAAGATGAGGGCCGGCATTTGGGGTCTCGGTCATCCAGCCCTGGAGGTAACCCATGCATGTTTAGCTATTGCCTCCATCTGCGAGACCACTCATTTCACCTTCCTTTAGACACCTGGGAGGATGGAAGTTCATGGGCTTGGAGGCAACAGATCTGGGTTCCGGTTCAGACTCCACTCCTTGATAGCTAGAAACCTTGGGTGATTCACTTAAGCTCTCTGACCTGTTTCTACAGTTATAAAATGCCGATTAAACAGCTGCCTCACCCACCTCATGAGGTGGAGTCAAGGATCAAATGAGAGGCAGTAGACCAGGAGGAACTCTCTTAGGGGTTATGGATGGGAGAAGGGTGATGGGTGTGTGTCAGGCAGCAGGTAAGAACTTCCATGGTCCAGGGGCTAATCTGGGATAGAGTTTTGTATGTATTAGGATGCTTTGGGTTGCAAGTAATTGTAAATCCACCTCAGGTTGGCTCACACAGCTGAAAAACCCAGAAACAAGGCAAGCTGCAGGAGAGGTGTGATCAGGGTTCTGGCCACGTTTCTTAGTAAGTCAGGGACTCTGTATGTACTGGCTTCCCTGTGCATTGGAAAATGGTTGTAGGAGTCCTAGGCCACACATTCTGCCAACCCTAATAGGAGAGAGGTGCTTTTCCTCTAGCATCAAATGTCCAGGGCTTCTCTCTCTCTCTCTCTCTCTGGTTTTTTTTTTTTTTTTTCAGGCCATATGCTTTACTCTGCATCAATCAGTGAAGCCAAAACAAGCCATTTGATTGGTTTAGTCTTCTGTTATTGCCAAAGAGGGATGGATTAAAATGATTGCCTTAGGCCAATCAGGGCTTGGACCCGGAGGTAGGAAGGGGATCAAATTCACACGAGTCTATTGGCTGCCACAGTTGGGGAGGGGAGGAAAGGATGCCAACAATGTCCACCACAGGTTTCTATCCCAGTAATAATCCACAGTCGTAGAGAGAGGTGGTGGTTTGTCTTTCTAGCACCCTTTTCCCCTCTTTGGCTACAACCCTAATTTGTACTTGGAGCTTCATTCCTTCCCCATACTTAGATTGTGTGCTTCTGAAGGAGCCCCATTCCCCTCTCATGGATGAAACATGTGATCAAGACTTAGGTCAGTCAGTGCACTTCAATCACCTGCCCACTGGATTGCTTCTTGGAAAGGTACTTGGCTTGACCAAAGGCAGTGAGGCACAGTGACATTTCGTGGGAAGGAAGACGGGAACAGTGAGAGCTGCTCGTGTCCACTGAACTTCACCCTCAGAGGATGTACGGTCTGCAGCTGTTGCTACTGCCATTTTCCAGTCACAGGGAAAGAGCCTGAGGTTGGAGCTGATACACAAAGACGGAGGAAGCTACTAAAGCCACACAGCCAAGCTAATTCCTGGACATCTCGGTTTATGAGTCAACACATTTCCTCTGTTTTAAGCAAGTCGTAACAATGTCTTAAATCATTCAGTTCTTCCTGTTCCATGGCGGTGAATGCCCTGAGCAGTGCATGTGGGTGATTCAAATACTTGGTACAAACTCTTCCAAGCACATTTGCCTTTTGAGACTAGTATTACATTCCACAGTGTTACACAGATAGAGTATTACATTACATCTCGGCCATGAAAGAATACTAAGAATATGGATTTAGTCTAGATCATGGGTAGGCACATGACAGCCCACGAGCCAAATCTAGCCTACCACCTATTTTCATAAAGTTTTGTTGGAACGCAACCACACTGTCTATGGCTGTTTTGTCCTACACTGGCTGATCAAAGTTAAGTAGTTGTTTGCAAAGCTTAAAATACTTATAGAGAAAATGTGCTGCCCCTCCCCCCCAGAGTAGTTGGTAGACTAAGAAAACATTAGCAAGTACTCCCCCCACTCCGCAAATGTATACCTGGGTCCCCAAATGGAAGCAACACTGCGTAGCCCTCCTCCATAGACTTCTATCTGTGTCATTCACCTTGGGCCTGATTATTAGCATTAGGAAAGCAAACTTTCATTGAACTGAATTTATCCTAGACAGTGAATGACGGACATCCTACACAGCAGTCCTGGCCAAAGAGTGCCTCGGAAGCCTGCAGACATAAAGAACATTCATTTCCCCACCCCAGACCGTGACCCTTCTCTCAGAGTTGGGCTGCTGAAGCTACTGGCGAAGTCCTGCAGGTAGCCCAGTGACCTACTCCCATAAGGAGGTTGGATGCATGTAAACCTGGTTGGAAGATAAGACCAGTTCTTCAGTTTTCATAATGCAATGTCAGCACTGTTTACATCTGCCATCTGAAGCCAATGGATTCCACTTCGACCAACAATAGGGAGCACTCGGAGCTCCACTCTTAATTCTATCACACTCCTGCCACAAGTACCATAGATGGTTAGGATGAAATAGCCAAGGTCACATAAGCAACCACCTTGCCAGGGTTTTCGAACCTCCGTCTCTCTGCTAAGTCACTAGGAAGCAACGTACCAAGATTTAAGGCTAGTCCTCAATGGAAGGCCATCATGCAGCTGTTATTTAATATTATTGCATATGCTTTTGTGTGCGGTCTTCATGAGCAGTGGCTTCATCAAGGGTAGTACAGCATTGCCCCCAAACACAGTGGCCAGAATCTGATTGATGGCTTCTAACCCCAAGATGATACCACGAAGGGAAGGCAGTTTAGGAATATCATTGACTGGTATTGTTATCTTAGGGGCGTCTCTCATCCAGGAGGTCTCACTGCTCACTCAAGAATCTCAACATGGGTCTGAAGTGGGTCCAGGGGGCACGCTGGGGCCCATCCGGATATCTGTGGCAGTCCTGTATTTCTTTATCGATGGGGGAAATATTTGGGGTAACCCATCTGGAATGCTACCTAAGTGCCTTCTACTTAAGGATCCGCATGATAAATCTGTGTGTTCATCTGAGACTTTATCTCCAGTACCCACTTCAAATGCTGTCAAAGTCAGGAAATTCTCCAGACCCAACTGGCAGCAGAAAGGGAGTCTCATGGTTATGCCAGTGTAAACCCCCTGAGACAAGAGTGTGGGGGCGCCTGGTTGGCTCAGACAGTTAGGCGTACAACTCTGGATTTTGGCTCAGGTCATGATTTCACAGTTCATGGGATCAAGCCCCACGTCGAGCTCTGCACTGGCAGTGCAGAGCCTGCTTGGGAGTCTCTCTCCCCCAGTCGTGTTCTCTCTAATAAAAAAATTTTTTAATGCCAGTAAATGACCCTTTCTCTTCTACCTAGGCAAACTTCACCTAATCCTGGGGCCAGCTCAAACCCGCCAACTCATACCAAAACAATCCCTTCTGTCTCTAACCACATCAATTACTACAATTAATCCCCTCATACCTTGAGGCTGCGGGTGTTAGAGGGCTTGGCCTTTTGTTACAGTGATGGAAAGGATGCATTTCAATGTACTGCTTTGTGGCTCAAACTTTTTTGTTATCTGGGCAAAAAGAGCAAAAGGGCAGGAATTATATTCCAGGATGAGCATACCCTCTTCTTGTCCATGGAGGGTCAGGACAGAGCACTTGACTTCTTGGCCTCCCTTGAGAGAGAGTCTCTCACCAGATGAGAAAGAAAGCCAGGTGACTACCAGATTCTGGCCTGTTCCTGAGACAGCCCCCCACCCCCCACCTCTGGTCAAGACAGCCACCCCCACCTGTGCTGAATTCTTGCCTTCAGACTCAGGAGCACAGCCTCTGCTCAGAATCAGAGAGACCCACAGACACCATGAGATGCCGTGTACAGAGTGCTGGGACAAAAACCGAATCGCTCTGGGAGCTTGGGAACCACAGAGCTGCTCCCGCTGCTGTTAGGCCCGCCGTGGCGTCCACTGGAGGAGGGGGTTGAGGGTGGGACCCAAGCCAGCTCCCTGCAAGGTCTGTTGTCTCCCACCTGGGAGACCGGAAGTCTGCGAGCAATCTGCAGTAACTCCTAACACCGCACATCCTGAGGGAATTTTCTGGGTACCAATCACAAATGAGAGACATCAGAGAAAATGTTATTCTTTTATTATTTCAAGGAGGTAATACATAGCCCAATCCGCCAAAGCAATAGGGAATTAGAGGCAGCAGACGGCCAGAGTTTCGAGAAGAGCCTTGCGCTGCTCCTCTGAGCTCCTGTCGGCTCGCAGTGCGTGGCTGCGTACATGAAGGCCAGTGGGCCACATGGAGTGTGCCGTGACTGCAGCAGTGGACAGATGGCCCGACTCAACACCCCGCTGACCGAGAAAGGGCTCCCTGCGAGCAGCAGAGGCCGCCGCCAGCCTCTCTAGCACTTGATTTTATCTCTGTGAGCCTAGAGTGAGCAGGATGTGGATAAATCCTGAGTTAAATTAAGGTGAAAGACCTAGTAGTGTTAATACTCGGGATGAGAGAAGACAACACTGTCTTTGAGGGCGATGGGCTGAGGGTCTGATGAAAGAACGATGGAAACACGCAGAATGGCCACAGGCTGCAGGTGCTGCCTTGGGGACACGAGGTGGGTATTTCACATACATGATGGCGGCGGTGGGGGAGGGGGCTGGGGCTGCTTTCTTGGACACAGAAGCGAACTAGAGGTTCATTTTCCACTCATCATTTGTTTCCTGGGTCTAAGTCACCACACCTGTGGCTAGAGCGAATCCTGCCCCTGCACCCAACGGGGGGACCCTGGGGAGACGTGTGGCTCAGTTCTCCAGTGCGGAGGGGGAGGGACTCACAACTCAAGGAGACCTTTCTCCCCTACCCCCAGCTCCTTTCCCTTGCAAACAACAGGTGGGAGGTGAGAGCGTCGGGGATCTCCCAGTGAAGTCCCACCATGATTTTTTTCTAGAGAATTCACTGTGATGGGACCCAAGCTCCCCCTCCCCCTTGGCACGGAACAGTCTTACTTCCACTCAGGGGAGGGCACCTTCCAGGTGACTTAATGGTGACGCGCAGGGGGGAATCGCAGCAATGACTCACAGACACCATTCATTTCAGTACAACCATCCAGGTCGGAGAGCTGGCGGCGAGGGACTTGTCCTACCCAGCATGCACTGTCCCCAGCAATCCTGGCCAGGCCAGAGCCGGGGTTAGATGCCGCACGGACTGACAGAGTTTTGGTTTGACAGAAGTGGAAAGAATTTCTTTAAAAAAACCACACCACTATGTTCTCCAAACCCAGAGCCATCAGTTTGTTTTGTTTGACAAGAAGGGACAAAGGACCACAGCTCCGTAGTGGCCAAGGCTTCTGCCGCACACAATGCAGTATGTACCGAAACGCATAAACCTTGGTCTGACCGGGGAGGTGGGCAAACGTAGAGCCCGGGGCCCTGTGTCTTCTAGTCGGTGGCAGTCTCTGCTGGTGCTTCATCCTGATGTTCCTCAAAGCCTGGGATTGGCTTCTGCAGAAAGTGCATGGTGGCCTGGATCACCTTATCCGGTCCAATATTGTACACAGGGTGAGTGGGCTGCTGCAAAGAGAAGAAGAGATGCCTTTGAATCACCCCAGCGGTCCTTGGTGAACATGCACAGCCTTGAAGCCTTTAAATGGACCTGTAAGAATTTATCAGAAGAAGGAGTCATCAGAGATACACAGGGAGATTTATTACACAAGGCCCTGATGTTCAACAACAAGGTATTAATTTTTTTTTTAATATTTTATTTATTTTTGAGAGAGAGAAAGACAGCATGAGCAGGGGAGGGTCAGAGAGAAAGGGAGACACAGAATCTGAAGACAGGCTCCAGGCTCTGAGCTATCAGCACAAAGCCTGATGCGGGGCTTGAACTCATGAACTGCGAGATCATGACCTGAGCTGAAGCCGGACGCTTGACCAACTGAGCCACCCAGGTGCCCCAACAACAAGGTATTAGTAAAAGCACTTAACAATACATGGGACACAAAGGAATATTACATAGCCATTTAAAAACATGCTTTCAAATATTTAATGAGAGAAGGGCAAATGCTTATAATATATTATGTGAGGAAAACAGTATATACAATGTTATCCCTAACTTACTTTTTGAAAATGTGTTTGTAGATGTGATTTACAGGCAGAAGTTGGACATACACCAAATAGGTACCATGATATCATTGCTTTAAATTTTCTTAATTAGACTTTTGTATATATTCTAATTATTAAGACAAACTTGTATTTATTCACATTTGTAATCAAGAAAAAGGACCACAACCCTATGACGCAGTAAAAGTGTCAGGCCATATTTAAATTCTTTTATATTATTCCACTAGAGCATAGAAACTTTAGGTCTGAGACAGAGCACACCTGGAGGCCAACGTTCAGGACTCTTCCATCCCGGGAGAAGGAAGGAGGGGACAGAGTCACAGGAGAGGTTTGAAAACTAGTAAGAGAATACTATGAGCAACTTTATGCCAAAGCCTGTAACAGCACACACAAACTGAATAATTCCATAGAACAATACAAATTTTAAAAATTTACTCAAGAAGAAATTCTTTAAAAGTTATATGAATACATTTTTTTTAAAGTTTTTATTTATTTTTTTGGTGGGGCGAGTAGCAAAGTGGGGAGGGGGGAGGAGAGAATCCCAAGTAGGACCCTGCTGTCAGCACAGAGCCTGATGTGGGGCTCAAACTCACTGAACCATGGGATCATGACCCGGGCCGAAATCACGAGTTGACACTTAACTGACTGAGCCACCCAGATGCCCCAACTTTTATGAAGAGATTAAATCAATAATAACAATTGCTTATTCTGCTCCACGATTCCTCCCCCGAAATATCAGGCAGGCCTGGGTGGTTTATCAAGGAAGTGCTATCAAACCTACAAGAAACAGATCATCTCTAGTTTACATAAACTTTTTCGAAGTCTAAACAAAAGGCAGGGGTGGAGGTGGAGAGGAGACACCCATCTAATTTTATGAGGCTATGATAGTATACTGAAATATAAACTGGAAAGAGCAATACAATAAAACAAAAATTTAGATCAGTTTTTCTCATGAATATATGGAAAAAAAAAGTCCTAAGTAAAAATACTAGTCAGGGGTACCTGGGTGGCCCAAGTAAAAATACTAGTAAAAATACTAGTCAGTTGGTTAAGCGTCTGACTCTTAGTTTCAGCCCAGGTCACGATCTTGCAGTTTTGTGGGTTTGAGCCTTGCATTGGGCTCTATGCTGGTGGTGTGGAGCCTGCTTGGGATTCTCTCTCCCTCTCTCTCTCTCTGCCCCTCCCTCACTCACACTGTCTCTCAAAAAAAAAAAAAAAACTAGTCAAAAATGCTAGCAAACTGGGGCACCTGGAGGTTTCCGTTGCACATGTGACTTATGGATTTGACTCAGGTCATGATCTCACAATTGGTGAGTTCAAGACCTGTGTTGGGCTCTGCGCTAACAGTGCGAAGACTATTTGGGGTCCTCTCTCTCCCTTTCTGTCCCTCTCTCCCTTTCTCTCTCTCAAAATAAATAAATAAACTTTAAAAAAAAACTAGCAAACTGAATCCAGGAATGTATTAAACACACACGCTCACCTACCTATGACCATAAGAAGGGCTGATCCTGGGAATGTAATGTTAACACTAAGCATTTATGAACAAAATATAGCATGTTAGAGTAAAGGAGAAAAACCAGATGTAGAAACAGCACTCAATAAAATTTAATATTAGATTATGATTGGGACAAACAAACAAGAAACAACCTGGCAAACCAGGAAGAGAGAGGTAAGTAACATCCTTAACCTGATAGGAGGTATTTATCAAAACGCTGCAGTGAGGATCCTACATAATGCTGAAATTAAAGACGCCTTTCCATTACAACCAGAAGCAAGATGGAGCGCCCCCTACGACCACCTCCAGTCAACACCCTTTGGGGGTCGAAGCCAACGTCCGGAGGCAGGAAAAAGAAATAAAATTCTTAAGAATCAGAAAGAAAAAGGCAAAACTCTCCTTATTTGAAAATAACATCACATTCTACAAACTATTACAACTATTATTAAGCAAGTTCAGCAAGGTGGCTGGATACAAAATTAAAATATAAATATCATTCTGTACATTAGTTACAACCAGTCACATAATATAAAAAATATTCTAGTCACAATAGTCACAAAAACTATAAATTTCCTAGACATAAGTCTAACAATAGATGTGTTAGTCTTTTATGGAAAAAATGGTGTAAGACCACTGAAGGGCATTAAAAATAATCTGAAAAATCATATTCACAAATGGAAAGCCTTAATACTGAAAAGAAGTCTGTTCTTTCCCATTAATCTTAAATCTAATGCAATTCCCATAAAAATTCCATTATAGGGTTTTTTTTGGTGGAACTTGATAAGCTGATCCTAAAATTCATAGGAAAAGGCAAAAAGCAAAGAACAGTAAGGCAATTTTAAAGAAAAAGAACAAGGTGGATGGCACCTGCCTACTTGTATTTACAGTTTGTTTAAGAGAGCACAGATGGGCAGATAGACCAAAGGAACAGAACAGTCACCTCATATATAGAAACTCGAGTGCGTGACAGACATGGGACACACATCAGCAGGAAAGTTGTAAACTTCCGTAAGTGGGACTGGTCAACTGGTCATCTACATGGAAAAAAGATAAAATTATATCCAACCCTCACCACAGACAAAAATCAATTCCAAGAGAATTAAAAATCCAGATGGGAAAAGCAAAACGTTAAATGGTTTGGAAGAAAATAAACGTATGACCTCAGTGTAGGGAAAGATTTTTTTTTTCTGAGAGAGACTAAGTGTGAGCGGGGGGGACAGAGGAAGAGGGAGATACAGAATCTGAAGCAGGCTCCAGGCTCTGAGCTGTCAGCACAGAACCCAATGCAGGGCTTGAGCTCACGAACCGTGAGATCATGACCTGAGCCAAAGTCAGACGCTTAACCAACTGAGTCACCCAGGTGTCCCAGGAAAGATTTCTTTAAAAAACCTTTTTAAAATGTTTATTCTTTATTGAGAGATAGAGTATGAGTGGTGGAGGGCAGAGAGAGAGGGAGACACAGAATCTGAAGCAGGCTCCAGGCTCTGAGCTGTCAGCACAGAGTTGGATGCGGGGCTCGAACCCACAAACTGTGAGATCATGACCTGGGCAGAAGTCAGACGTTTAACCAACTGAACCACCCAGGTGCCCCCAGGAAAGATTTCTTAAGTACCCCTCCACACCCTCAAAAACCAAAAGGCAGTAAAACTGTTCACTATAAAATTAAAAATCTTCAACAACTAGAAAACCCACTAAAAGTGAAAAGACAAGTCACAAACTGGAAGAGATTCACTACACACATGCCACCTACACAGGATGAATATTGAGAACACAGGAGAACTCCTTCGAATGTGTAAGAAAAGGGCAAACAATTAAAATTACAAATCAGCAACCAAGCAAGCAGCTGGCAGGCAATTCACAAAGGACCTCACAAGAATGGTCAGTGAACATTTGGAAAGATGCTCAACCTTACTAGTCATCAGGGAAATGCAAAAACAAACCATTCCCCATCTATCAAACAGCAGAAAGGAAAGGCTAGACCACAGAAGCAATTCATTTGAGTATTGCATGAGCGTAAAATAACACAAGCCACGTGGGCAGTGGGTCAGCACTGTCCATCAAGATGAAGGTGTGTGTTCTCGTCAACCCAGCAAGTCCCTCCTAGAGAAACTCACAGAAGAATGCACACTGTGACTCCGTCTGCAATAGCACAAACCAAAACCATCTCAGTGTTAACCAACAGGAGAAGAAACACCAATTGGGGGTACATTTATACAAGGGAATACCACGTGGCTGTTGAAATGGGTACGCTAGAGCAACACATGTGAACACGGCTAAACCTCAAAAGTGTGACGGTTGGCAAGAAAAGCATTGCACGATGAGTGATCCAGTAGCTCCTGTTCTAGAAGCATGAAGACATTCTCTGTCTATATTGTTCATGGATACACACATATGTCGTGACAGCACAAAAATGTACCTGCAGACATGCCAAATGTCAGACTTAGGACAAGGTTATGCTGGGGGCGGAAGGAGAGAGACAAATGGAACAGGGCTGCATGGGAGGCAAATACAGAAAACTGTTAAGACTTGAAAAAGCTGAGTGGTTGCTACTCTGATTTTCTCTGGTTATCAGTGAGGCTGAGCATCTTTTTACCCAGCTATTGGCCATCTAGGTTCCTTCTGCTGGAACTATTCTGTGACAGTCTATAGGGGCCCCGTTATTTGATGGCCGTGGACAGTCTTAGTTGGATTCGTGTCACAGGCTCAAGACTCGGCTCAGGGATGTTTCCCACAGCCAGGAGGATCTAGGGCCGGAGGTGGGGCTGACAGTTCTGGGGCAAACACACAGGCTACACGTGGCACGGAGGGCCACAGACCAGGCACGGTGGTGGCACACTGTAGGGAGGCCTCATTCACAGAGGTGGTCTGGGAAGCTTCTCCGGAGACACAGCAAGCCACTGAGGGCTCCAGAAAACAGTCTATGCAGCCATGGCTGCGTGGCTGCAGATTCCAGAAACGTACTACCTCTTAGTACATTTCCTCGGAGGAACTGTGAATAGAGGTCTGGGTCCTGGGGCAGGGATAATGACACAGAACCTCTGTCTCAGACTGGATCCCCCACCCTGGAACCCTGAGTTTGCCTTGAGGTCGTTCCCTCCTGGGTCCCAGGCTCTCTCCAGGGGTGCTGCAAATGGAAGGAGGGTGGGGGCCGCATACTCACAGGCCCGTCCACAGCGGTGTGTGGGCAGTCATGCAGAGCAGCATGGCTGCTCTGATTCAAGGTAAGCCCCATCCTGGGGACCCTGTGCCGAAGTGGCATCAAACCCCCCCCATCCCGCCTTACCAGAGCATTTTCGGGCACGCCCAGGACAACGTCATGTAACATGGCTCCACTGCCGAAGTGCTGGGCTATGGACAGGCCACTGAGGCAGTAGCACGTGTGGTAGAAGTCCCGAGACCTGCAAGGACAAGGTGGCTCTGGGCAGGGGCTCCTGTGCTCCTTCCCCCCACAAATGCCCCTAGGCATAGCCTCCAACAGGAGACTCGGGCCTGGAACACACCCCACATCCCAGGCCCAGGCCCAGGGCAGCATTTCTCAGAGCCCCACCCTTCACCCCTGGCCCCTGCAGAGTCAGCCCCTCCGGGGTTCCTCCAGCTGCCTTCCAGAAAGGACTCTTCAGGGTAGTGCTGGTGCCAAATTAATGTATTTCTCAAAAGAAAACAAAAAAAGAAACCCCTACCAGAATGCCTAGAAATTAGCCAAATTCTCTGTGCCAAATGCTGGGGACCAGCCTTCAGCTGGGCCTCCCCCTGGATGCTGACAGTAACAGGGTGTGTGCTGGCCCAGTAGCAAAGGGAACAGGACTTATCTGATTTCCCTTTTCTTTTACTGTGGCGCCTCAAGGTATTTAATCTATGCTGCAATAGTTGTGATTAGAATTTCTGTTTATGACACTCAAGGCTTTTAAAGTCCTATATCCTGTTCTATTTAAATCAGTTTAGTTAAAGAGAAAAAAAAGGCAAGAAAAGGCACCAACCTGGTAATCTATGTACCTCCATGGGGGGGCATGTAAGCTGGGGGAGAACATGGGTGCTGGGGGTGACAGGACGGCACTGGAAGGGGTGCCCCCACTCGGAGACCTCTTCCCACAGCACACCAGCACCAGGCAGCTGGGTGGAAAGGGACACTGCCCACTCCCAGACGTTTAAAGGTCAGCAGCTGCTGGCCTCTGGCTCTGGGGACACTTGAGTGGCACTCCCTCTCTCCCCTCCCTGCCCGTCCCTCCCCCAAGAGAAGGCACTCACTTGCCAGGCTTATCCAGAAGCCCCCCGGCGGGGCACTGGCAGCACATAAGAATGTACTCCTGCAGGGCCTGCTGATGAAACATCCAGTGGCTCATGCTGAGGGCAGGGTCGCCTGCAGAAAGGCAAAGCGTCAGGGCAGCCAAGGCCTGGTGGGCATCCAGCACAGTATCAATGACGTCTTCGTATTTTATTACCCACTGGGGACAGTTAAGGTTTCCCTCTATTCTTCCTGGACTAATTTTGAAAATTACATTCTTGGGGCACTTGATATCTTCACCCATGTCCCATGATATACCCCTTCTCCTGACCTTGGACTTGAGTCAAAGAGCAGCAGTCCAGTGAGATACCTTGGGGTGTACCCCCTTACCTGTCCTGAACCACATCATTGACAGGCGCGGGCCGGCTGGCTCACTCCGCCCTCCGGACCCATCCTCGCACTGCTCCTGTCTCAGTCTACAACTCCCTACTCTGGGCTTCTTAAGACAGTTCCTCTAGCACATCCCTGACTCTAATTGGCCAAGAGAACTTTCAACAGGGGTGATGTCTGTTCCTTTTACTTTTCTAAGCCTGAACTTAATGTATCTCCAAAGGGCATCCTCCAACTCTTCTCTTGGCTTCAAAAACTATTCCTAAGGAGGATTACTAGTAACTGCCAGGATTTCTGCATCCTATAATATGGTGGGGCACCTGGGTGGATCAGTCAGTTAAGTGTATGACTCTTGATTCCGGCTCAGCTCATGATCTCACAGTTTGTGAGTTCAACCCCTGAGACGGGCTCTACACTAACAGCAAGGAGCATGCTTGGGATTCTCTTTCTCTCCCTTCCTACCCCTTTCCCACTGGACTCTTTCTCAAAATAAATAAATAAACCTAAAAAGAATATGGTAGCAGGAGCAGAAACTGGCAGTTTCGGTAATATTGCTCACGTATGAACAAGCAACTGGCCATCTTCCCTCTGAAGCTGAATCCCGTATGGTCAGAGGATTCGTGGGCCACAGTTACTGAGTGAGGAAAACAGACAAGACTGCCGACAGCGAGGTGCTTGCAGAAGCATTTACATGGGAACTGGTTTTTTAAAAACACACCCATGCAGTAAGCCCCTGGCCAGTTTTGTACTTGGATACCTGGGCTACTACAGAGATAGCAAACAATCTGTAAATAGCAATTAAAAGCTAATTTCTCCTTCATCCAGTCTTTGTTTCTATACATTTTTCTATGTAGTTATTATAATTTTGCATTTTGCATTTTCCATTTAACACTGTAGGCATACATTTTTCTATGCTGTTATCACACTGTTGAGTTTTCCTTTGTGATTTCTTCTTTAAAGAAGCATGTTTAATAGGTACCGGGTTTCTAGGAGTGGAATGATGAAAATTCTACAACCAATTATGGCCATGGCTGCACAACTCTGATTACACTAAAAACCACTGAGTTGTATATTTTAAGTGAGTGAATGGTATGGTATATGAATCATATCTCAAGAAAGCTGTTATTTTCTTTAAAAAAGCAAACTTGTTAAACTTCAGGATCACCGCATTAAACATCTGTATGAAATATACTTTTATTCTACATCCGGTAGGAAACAGAAGACTATTAAGTGCCAACCTGTCACTAAAAGCAGAATCTGAAAAGAAACTGCTATGTTCATTTTGAGACAGATTACAGAGTGGGTCGGATATTTTTTTTCTTTATGTCTTTATTTTTCTATTGAGAGACAGAGAGTGAGTGGGGGAGGGGCAGACAGAGATAGAACCTGAATCAGGCTCCAGGCTCTGAGCTGTCAGCACAGAGCCCGACACGGAGCTCGAACCCATGGACTATGAGATCCTGACCTGAGCCAAAGTCAGATGCTTAACCGCCTGAGCCACCCAGGCGCCCCTGTGTACCTGCTGTCTTATGCAAGTCCAAGGTTCCAAGTCCCAAACAGTAACCGACATGCTCAGCCACATGTAGCTCAGTTTCACCGGTGGACAAATCCAGGCCTGGAGTGTGTCCCAAGGACATACAAGCACCAAGTAACCATCAATCTAAACACAAACTCACGGGTCTGCTGCTTTCTCACTGTTCCACAGAAACCAAATAACCCACTCATTTAGTCAGCACTTAATATTTTTAAGATCTTAATAATTCGTTCCTCTACTCAACCACTGTCTTCTACACACCTACGGCAGCCCCCTGCATGGATCTATTGATGACCACTTGCTGAGCGAGGTCAGACTGGGTTTCTGTGCTGCTGTGCATTGGTCCCTTGTTATGTCTTTAGCTAGCAACATGATTGTCGCCTTTAGAAAATGTATTTGGTCATTTACTACAATAAAAGTACTAATGCACATGCTTAGAAAAAAAAAAAGCAGAAGTACAGAAGGAAAAACAATTCAGCATGTTAAGTTTCCCGTCCTTCATCTCCCAACCTCCTCCCAAAGGTGCCCATTGCTAAAGGAGTTTTGCTTGCTTCCAGAAAAAGCTGCGGAGAGGTCAGCCCGTATGCAAAGAGACCGCTCTAGGCCTGGCCCTTTACACGTTACGCTGTATCCTAGAGAGTTTTCCAATACTCACTCAGTGCATATAACCATGACTATATGCAGAGATTCATGGTTATATGGAGAGATCATAATTTATTTAACTATTAAACTTTTAATGAGCAGTCGGGTTTTTGCCATTAAAACCCACCTCAACACACATCCTTTGCTAATCTCTCTGCAGGTAAATTCCCGACAGTGCACTTACTGGATTTCAGTAATTTAACAAGTCTCCAAACTACCCTCCAAAAACCAATAGAAGCTATTTACACCTACACTAACAGGACAAAAGTGCCTGTTTTTTCCACACTCTTCCCAACATTGGGTGCCACGTTTTCTCCTCTCTGCCAACCTGACAGTAAAAACGACCAGCGTCTCACTGATGGTATTCACATTTCTTTCATTGCCATCTTTCCGTTTCATTAATGCCATCTGTGCTGCTAGAAGCACGGCTCTGACAGCGGTGTAGGCGGCGATCAGGCATTATACAGCAAGTCGCTCACCCTTGCTGGTCTCTGTTTTCTCATCTGTAAAATGGGGATAACAACAGTACTGACTTCACAGCATTGCTCTGAGGATCAAATGAGAAAATACCTGTGGAGGACTCCATTCAGTCCCTGGCTGAGGCTGAGTGCTTGGCCAGCCTTGGCGGCCAGGAGGCGCAGTGGTAGCACAGGGGCTGACACTGGTAGTAGTTCTTCTCCTGTGTGTCCAGAATCTGCCCGTTCAGATCCTCTGGCTGCTTCTCAGTGAGGCTGTTCATCTATTTCTTAGTGATTTAGGAGCCTCTCGACTCGAAGAAATCAGCCCTTTGTCATTTGTCACAAATTACTTGTCCTACCTTGCTACTTGTTTTGTGTATAGCATTTCTCTTCTTTTACAAAAGAACTTTATTTCTGTTTTTCTTTATGCAAGAAATACAAATTAATTGTAGAAAACTAGAAAAATACACATAAAAAAAGAAAGAAAACAAATATCGCATGTTGCTTCACAATCCAGATGCCTTCTAGTAATTTTTTGGAGTCAACATTTCGCTAAAAATGGAATTATACACAGACTGCTTTGAAACCTTTGATCACAGTGTATTATGAAAATCTTCTAACACTTGTCTCCTTGTGACTCCCAGCATCAGTCAGTATTCTGCCCATCGTGAAGACACAGCCCTTCGTCCCTTCCCACTGCTGCTGAGAAGTGGGTGAGCGGCAAGCTCAACACAGGCCTTCTCCCAGGCCCTGACAGAAGCTTCCAGGCCCACGATTCACAGGCAGCCCTTTCCACGGGCAAAACTTTGAGTGTCATTAGTCCTCCAGAACTGTGCCACAATTAACAGAATGTCACCCGGGGCCCCTGAAGACACCAGCAGGGAGCACTCCTGTTACAGCTCTCCTGGATTTTCCTGGCATCACCATCCCTGCCAGGGACAGGTTTGTGAAAGGCTGACCATTTTACCAGGGGCTTGACCTCACTAGTTCCAAATAAAGAAATCATTAAAACCCTAAGTTATTTTTGCTTTGAAAACATTGAAGTCTCAGGGAATTCTTGACCTCGCTGTCATAGTGGTCAAGCCAGAGATGGTGCAGGCTCCAGAGTCAGGGGGATGATCTATCTTAATGCCTTAGACCCTGAGCCCAGGGGCCCCAGGCAAAGAATCTCAGGACAGACTGAGACAGGAGAATGGGAAGACAATAGGGCACCTAGGTGGCTCAGTCAGGTAAGTGTCCTGCTTTGGCTCAGTCCTGATCTCACGGATCATGGGTTTGAGTCCTCGCTGGGCTCTCTGCTATTGGTGTAGAGCCTGCTTTGTATCCTCTTTCTCCCTCTCTCTCTGCCCCTCCCCAACTTGTGCTCTCTCTCTCTCTCTCTCAAAAATAAAATAAACATAAAAAAAAAGAATGGAAAGACAGGGCAGAGACTGTGTTTACTTCAATTCAGTATCCAAAGTGGCCACAACTCAGATAAAATGAAGAAACTAAAGAAAGGGGCTCAGAAAGAATAGCCAAAGAGGAGAAAAAAGCATTGGCCAGGGGGCGAGGCAATAGGAAAGAATCTCATCTTCCACATTTGAGCAATTAATTACCCAACTACTAAGTCCAAAGAAAACCTTCCCTCTGGGCCAAGGGATCTCACTGCAAGAACAAGTCAGCCCCCAGGAGGGCAGCTGTGACCTCCCCTCCCCCACTGGTCTCCTCAGAGACACGCTGCTCTCACATTAAATAAACCAGAAAGGTGGTTCAGGAGTCAGCAGGTGACCTGAGATTTCAAGAGATTAAATAAAGGAAGGCTCCTGAAGTCCTGCTTGCTGTCTAACTGCTTTGGTTTTGCCTTCCGATCTGAGACGCTAGAGAAATGTACGCAGGTCTCTCCACTCCAGTGGTACCGGTGGAACAGACTTGCATTTAGGATTCTTCAATGCATTTAAAATAGAACATTTCTAACAGCGGCAGCTACAAAGCCAGTCAGACCTGGTGGATCTATTCTCACGGGGTCCTGCTTCTCTGCCCCTTTGTGCAATCGCCTTCTCAGTCACTGTTGTGACCACGATGCACACAGTGTGGGTTTTCAGTTCCGATATGACCGATACGAGATGCTGTGTTGGAAACCGTGGCTTCACACCCAGCGGAGGTGGCAGTCACCCTGGGGCCCGGGACACACACCTACCTCCTCCTAGCCACAGATGGTTTGAAGCAGCCAACTGTGACTCAGCTAAACCACTGGAATTAAATCCTAGTCTGCACGTGTATGCAGGAGACAGGGGCAGGCCACATGGAGCACTTGGAATCCAGGACAAACACTGGCTTCCTGACATGGGTTAGCAGCCGGGGGAAGTCACCCAGCCCCTGCCCGCACTCCCCAGGGCTCACCTTGAGCATGCAGCGCGCGGTGCAGCAAGGGCAGGAGCCCCGCCTGCCAGAAGGAGTAGCAGCCGTCCACCAGCTTGTTGCAGCGGCCCTGAAATCCACCTTCGAACCGCATCTGCCGGCTTGTCACCCATTGCTAAGGAGACACAGAAGCGAAAGGCGGTTGGTTGTAGGCTAAGCTCCCATCTCTGGGCTTCCTGGCACCTGAATTCTAGTACTTTGGCTGTTCCTTCCTTCCCCGCACTGGTGCGGGTGCGGACTGGACCATCTAAGCTGGACGCTTGCAGGGCAACCAGTACTGATCTCTATTCCGTGCCCAACGGCCAACTAACCACCTTTTCCCGGGTTTCAAATGGGTTGTGGTGCTGATAGAATAAAGACATCAAGTTGGCCTATAAGAAGACTTGCAAATGTCTCTCAGTAAACAAGACTTAACTAGGAGATTTAAGGCAAGTAGCTTGTTTCTAACCACTTTCTCTTCTAAGGGAAGTTTATTAAAAGCAGATAAATGGAATTGTGTGCTATGTCTCACTGGATGACTGGAGACCTAACTTTGACTTGGCACCTGAAGAAATTCATTCATGGTTTCTTAGCAAGTTACTTGCAGGACTAGAAGCGGAAGTCATTCTCCCCACCACCAGAGGCTCTGTCAGGTCTAGCCTCTCTACCTCTGGGGGAAACCTGGCTGGCTAACAGAACACAATCTTCTACTCTGAACTTGTAAAATGGTTCTTGATGTTACTCAGCAGTCACACTTGATACTGCACATCCCTACTTATCTCCAAATTTTCTAAACACACTCTGCTGCCAAGATCAAGATAGCCATGGGTTTGGCCCTCCAGGAATGAGCAGCACCAACTGGCTGAACAGATAATGACATCTCCATTTCCCTCCCAGGCAGCTCTAGGCACCAGCCATGGGCTTTCGCAACTGAAAGGTACAGAGTAGGACATTTCCCCCTTCCCCCATCCCTAGGTTCTTACTTGAATGAGTTCCTGAAAGAGCTACCAAGGACTCTTTTTGGAAGGGGGTGGGGTATCTTTAAGTTAACAGGTATGGAGTTTAGATTATATCCCTGTTCACGGCAATACTCGCCCATAAGAGTCAAATCCCAAGTTCTTAGAAGAAAGACATAAAAAAAAAAACTACACTGCAGGTGGAGGCACTAATATATCACCAGTGAGTCTGAAATGAGCCAGTGCTCTAGGGATGATGCCATTTAATGAAAGCAGGTGAAGCATCACTCAAGAAAAGAGAAAACAGGTCCTACAGTGGGGAGTCCATTCTTCATTTTCACTTATCCCATGGACCAAGAATTTTTCTTCCCCAGACTAAGGGTTTTTAAACCAGAGTATATAATTTTTTCCAGTGCCGAAGCCCATGGGTTTATTCTGTTTCCTTCAGCTATATGAATTCATAAAATCCTTCAGATATAGGTCCTAGTTCTCTCAAAGCAAGTGGAGGGGACAGAGTGGTTTGGGTAAGAAGGACACTGGCATTTATTGAGCACGTACTATATGTTATCCTTTAACCTTCAGCATCCAGAGTGCTAACCTCTCCTTTCACCTTCAAAGAACTGTTATCTCTTCCTTATAGAGGAGAAAAATAATCTAAGTCAAAACAGACCAATTTTCTAAGGTCACACGGAAGTGGTAGAGACAAGGCTCAAATCTAGAATTTTGCCATTGTAACTGAGGCTTCTGCTAATTACATTCCTTATTTCTTCCCAGGAAATGGGATTTTTATATTTTATGCCTTATTGGTGGTCAGATTCTTAAATGTCTAATAAATATTAAATCTAGTGCACAAAGCTGGCCATTTCAGTATGAACCTTCCAGAAAAGTACGCTACAGGAGGCTTCCTGTAGATGCAGACAAAATACTACTGGCCGTATATCTATAGAGTGTAACAGAAACTTTCTTGGAAGCTCATGATGGATCTCATGACAGTTCCTATGGTGAGCAGCTGACATCTGAACTTAGGGAGAGAAGATGAATGTCAGTTGCACCTGGTTTGCTTTGAGGTCATGGTTGGGAGTAAATTCTTCCCAAAAGACATCTCGGTGGCACTGCATGCATGCTTGTACACTGGGCCTCTGATGAAAATTTAAGAATAATCTAGTGAATCAGAAAGCAGTCATCTTTCCTTCTCGATATCTTTCAGGACCTTAGGGTCCAGACATAAATGCCTAAGGCTACCTACTCAATGCAACCACCCTGCTCTGTCCCGCTCATTTAAATGTTGTTATTAATATTCACATATTGCAGTTGGTAATGAAAACTTGACTTCAAAAGGCCTGAGAGCATTTCTCATGACTTTTTCTCTTAGCAGATTCTTTCTAAGACACATGTGGACCTCTAAATTTAAGAGACTGAACTACAGTCTTAGAAGCGTGAGGAAGGTACTCTGGCTCATTCCAGATGTTTGAGGGACTCAGGAAGACTGTGGAGTTGGCCTGATATACTACAGAAAGTTCATAGCAGGAAAGATGGAAAGGCAGTAAGAAAGGAACCAAGACCAAGGCCAATGTCCATTCCTCCCACTTTTTCAGACCAGTGCTGAGTGCCCCAGCAATGAAGTTGAAAAGCTGCACTATGGGTCAGTTAGTTCGTGAGCTCAGAGCAGGAACTCTGTTGGTCCTTCTCACAGCCAAACAGTCCCAAAGCATTGTGCGTCTGAGCAGTCATATCACCAGGAGCCTGGGGCCTGAGAAGAAGAGGGGTCCACTGACACTTACCAAGAGGCTCTTCAAGTTCAAGGAACGTTCCTTCTTGAGGATGACCAGTGCAGCCAGGCCACAGAAAGTGTAGCCACCGTGGGCTTCCATCCCTGGAACCCCACCAATTCCACCTTCCCAATTCTGACACCTAGGACGAGATGGAGAAGAGCAGATTGAGTGGTCGGTGTCAGCCCATGAGAGGCCACGTAGAGGAGGTGGGCACAAGGACAGAACCACCCTGGATGGCAAAGAATGAGTTTGTTCTGATAACGACACGAACCATCACAACTATGAATGGAAAGATGCCAGCCAATTAACTTTTGGGAGCGCCTTTTCCTCCAAAAAAAAAAAAAAAAAAAAGGGAAACTCAGAGAAACAGTTTACTTAGGTATACTACCCCAAATCATTTAGGAAAAAAGTAATAAAATCATATATACAGTATGACAACCACAGGTTAGAATAAAAATGAAAAATAATTGCTATTTAGGGCAGGTCTATTGCCGGTATTTTTCCTCTTTATTCTTCTGTATTTTCAAAAACTTGCTATAATGAACATATAAAACTTTATTACTACCAAAGTAAACTTATTTTTAAAATCAGAACTTCCTATATATTCAAATTACTCATTTACTAGTATCACAATTATTATTATTTGGGGTTAGACTATATATTAATAGTGTATTCGCTAGTCATAAAAACATGCCTCATCTTTTGACCAGCAATATAGGGTCATTTCTAGGAATTACTCCTAGAAAATAAGTTAAAATGTGTTCAAAGATCAGATTATAAGAATGTTTATGGTATTCTCATTTGTAACAGTGAAATACTAGAAACAACTCAGGAGCTCAACAATAAGGGATAGTTATATAAATCTGGGCATATCTGTATGATAGAAAACCACACATTTAAAATAATGCTACGGGAGTGCCTGGGTAGTTCAGTTGGTAAGCGTCAGACTGGCTCAGGTCATGATCTCACAGTTCGTGGGTTCAAGCCCCACATCTCACAGTTCGTGGGTTCAAGCCCTGCTTCAGATTCTGTGTCTCCCCTCTCTCTCTCTCTCTCTCTCTCTGCCCTTCCTGCACTCGCATTCTGTCTCTATCTCAAAAATAAATAAAAGTCATTAAAACTAAAATAAAATGGGGCACCCGGGTGGCTCAGTCGTTTAAGTGTCCGACTTCGGCTCAGGTCATGATCTCACAGTTTGTGGGTTCAAGCTCCGTGTCAGGCTCTGGGCTGACAGATAGCTCAGAGCCTGGAGCTTGTCTTCAGATTCTGTGTCTACCGTTCTCTCTGACCCTCCCCTGCTCACATTGTCTCTCTCTCTCTCAAAAATAAATAAAAACATTGAAAAAAATTTTTAATAAATAAAATAAAATAATGCTGTGAAGGATATTTAAAGATGTTCCAAATGAAAAAAGTTATAAAATGATAATGTACTGCATAATTTTCCTGGAATTCCAGAAAGATATACACCAAAAGAGTGGTTGGTGGTAGATTACAAGTGGCTCAGATTTTCTTCTTTGGCTCATCTTTAACAAATATGTTTTTCTGTGAAATAAAGAAATTTTTTTCTGAGTTTATTTTCATATGACAGTGTAGGACTTTACTTCTAATGATCTCCAAGTATGTACACAGAGTCGCACTCTGTAGGTGTGTCTGACTCCCAACCCCAACTGTGGTATCCAGGTGCACAGGGGGATGGGCACGTGATCCAAGAGCTGGCGGAACTTCCAGACGGCAGAGAAAACAAGCAAAGACACCGCCTGTCTTCCAGGCCCCTCTCCCTGGAGGTCTTGCATCTGGGGACTCACAGGCCCTTTTCAGAGCAGTCCGCAGGCCCAGGGGCGTCCCAGTGCAGAGCGCCAAGTCAAACCCTGGTGGCGTCCCCTGCACAGACTCTTCAGCACCTCTGTTCCATGATCCCGCCACTACCCAAGTGGCGAGTTTTCCTCCCAACACAGCAGGCTACGTGGGGCAGAGGAACAGTCGAGTGTGAAAGGTCTGACGAGTGAGGAACGTGCAAGGGACCTCTTAACATCTTCCTTTCTCCTAACTTTCCCGAACTTACCTTTTAAAAGAATTTTTAATAAAACAAAAACAAAAACCAGATAGTGTTAAAGAATAAACAATTTAAGTAAATCTCCTCTCCATGCTGGCCTCCTAGTCCCTCTCACCAGCAGTGACCACTGTCAGCTTGTCTCCTCTCTCTCTCTCTCTCTCTCTCTCTCCACACACACCCCCCAACACACACACACGGTGCACACACATGATTTACATTCCACTATTCCTCCCTTTTATATGTGGAAGCAATTCAAATAATTGTAAATTAGTAAATTTGGTAAAATTCTTCGGGAATGTCTTCTAGCTAACCCTAACAGATTGAGCACAAGACCCCAACAAAATAAAAGGAACAGAATTTAAAAAGAGATAAACCCACAAAGGTAAAGAGCACAGGAGAAGATATGAATACAGACAGGAGATAACAAAATTTCAAAAGTCAGAAAAGGGGAAAGATAAGAAATAACGGACTTAACAGATTAGAGAAACCTAAACCAGCCTGGGGACAGGAGGCAGCAGAAAGCAAGATGATGTGCTCCAGCCGAAGGCCCAGGAACCAGAGGCACAAGATGCCTCAAGAAGTGGGATGAGTTGGAAACAAGTTAATTGGTTGCAAATGAATATAGGAATCAATTAGACCTCCGGGTCTTCCCCAGCAGAGGACGGGAAGTTTCAGGGGTTTAATCAAGAGGATCTGAACTCCAGGACATCTGACACAGCAGAGCCGGAAGAAGGCACCACACTGACCAGGGGATTGAGTGAGAATCTGTAATTGGAGCACAAACACCCCCTGCCCCTTTTCCTCCTAGTATTTCACAAAGCTGGCTGTCAACGTCATACCCCAACCAGAAATCTGGAAGATTCTTCTCAAGGGAAGCTGATAAGTCCAAGAGAAAACCCCAATGGGGTGAAAGACCGACTCCTAGCCCACCCTGGCCCACGCAGCTCCCCATCAGCTGTTTGGCCCTTGGCCCCCAAATATGGATACCAGACATTTGAGCAAAGTCTCTAATATGGAAGAGAGAGACTAAAACAGATGAACAAAAATACGATGGAGAAATAATGTAGGGAACAGAAGGAAAATGTTTAGAGCTCTATCTTTAGATAAAATATTATATGAAATAAAAACACTGCAAGAATAAAATATGCCTGAAACAAGAACAGGAGAGTATGTAAAAAAGAAATATCTGTTTCATAAATGAAGATAAAACAAGCTCTGGAAAATTTAAAATAGAATGGCAGAAATAAAAACTCAACAGAATAATTAGAAAAAAAAGGTAAGGGACTCTGTTAGAAAGTAAAGAAAGATTAAGGGTTAAAAAATAGGTAAAAAATTGTGAAAAATTAGAAGACTAACCCTACTGCTAGGAGGTTATAAAATGAGCAAACACTGAAAATAGAGGGAAAAAAACTATCAAAGAAATCATATAATAAAGGTTCTTGGATCTTAAGTATTTAGAATACCAGACTGAAGATATATGCTGAGTACATAAAAATTGGAAAAATAAATGTATATTGTGGTTCATCAGCCTGAAGTTTCCAAACTTCAAGAATAAAGATTCCAGGGGGCACCTGCGTGGCTCAGTCGGTTGAGTGTGTGACTTTGGCTCAGGTCATGATCTCACGGTTTGTGAGTTCAAGCCCCGCATCAGGCTCTGTGCTAACAGCCCAGAGCCTGGAGCCTGCTTCAGATTCTGTCTCCCTGTCTCTCTGCCCCTCCCTGCTCATGCTCGCTCGCTCTCTCTCTCTCTCTCTCTCTCTCTCTCTCAAAAATAAATAAAAACAGCAACAACAACAAAAAGTTTCCAACAACCTCTAGGGAAGGGGATAAGGTGGGACAGAGAAAAAAGAGAAGCAAAACAAACATATACAATGGATTGGGCACATAATGGTACCGGGAGGCAGTAAAGCACAGTGGTTACTATAACAGATTTTGGTCCCTTAAATTCTTTGTACTTTAGCTTAATATCAAATTCAATATCCCAGCATTTGACACTTAAAGAAACCATGATATGGAGAAGTGAAATAATTTGTGCAAGGCACAAAGCTATTAAATGACAAAATGGATTCAAACCCAGGTAAGTCAGAGTGCTCTCCTCCTGCAAATAACAGCTAGACACTCTGGACACAATACACAGAAACAATTCCTGAAGGCTCAGCAGACTGACAAAAGGCAGGCAGACTTTGGTGAGGACTTAGAAGTTGGAGCAGACCACAGCAGGCAGGCAGTCTCTTCCCTCCCCTATCCTATTTTTTTCTTCCCAGTTTGCCCTGAGGAAGGCTGTGGTCACCATTGCAGCAGCAGCAGCAGGTCAGTGGAGGGCAACCGAAACTAATAGAAAGCCACTATTTTTCTGATAAGAAGATCCAGGCTGACAGAAACCAATGAGGAATGCCAGAAAGAGGAGAGCCAGAAAAGAAAAACTCCAAATTCCATGTTCAAACTTCAGTGACATTTTTACCTGACTCCTTATCACACATCTACTGGGCAAAATGAAAGCAGCTTCTGACCCAAGAACAAATCAAAGAGTCGAACCACCACCCAGTGCAGATGTGACAACCCACAGTTTGCATCTAAGCAAGTTGATGGCTTGCTTAAAAACAACACTTGTTAGAGGAATCTAACAGAATCCAGTCTCTATAATATAACATCATATGTCCAAAATACAACCCCAAAATTACATGACTTTTGCATAATCAGGAAAATGGGACATTCCAACCCCAAGATACCAGGTGCTGAAATTACCACACAAGAATTTTAAAGCAGACTTATAACTATATATTTACCTCAGGGAAGTAGGAAAAAAAATACACTTGTAATGAATAAAAAGATAAGAAATCTTAACTGAAAAGCAGAAAGCATAAAAAAGAAATGCACCCAGATAGGTTAGCTCAAAGCCTATGCTCTCAACCTCTAAACGACCTTACCAATCTCTAGCTACCTTACTAGTGCATATTACATATCAGGTCTTCCATAGATGTTAGTAGTATCAGCCTTTTCCACAATGACACTGGAAGCCAGAAGATAATGGAGAGATGCTAAAAAACTCTGAAGGAATATAATTCATACAGGTTCCAATTTAGAAATCCCTAACCAAATAAACTATCAATCAAGCGTGCAAGTAGAATAAATAACATGCGCAATCTTAAAAAAAAAAAATTCATCTCCCAAGTGCTCTCTTTTGGAATCCACTGGAGTACATGCTTCATTAAAATGAGTAAGTAAGCCAAGAAAAAAGAGGACAGGGGCATCAACAAAGGAGAGAAGTGAAGTGAATTTCATGCTGAAAGGAAGCTTCTGGATGCCTGCTGTGCAGCAAGCTGAGAGCAATCTGTCCAGACTGAAGCAGGAGAGCAGGGGGCTCCAGGAAGGATAACTCAGTACACACACACACACACACACCCACCCACCCACCCCAAGGACTGATAGATCAGCTAAAGTGTTCGTGTTGAGAGTAACTACATAGCTCTGGCAGAAAATCTGGGAATAAATCCACGATCTTTACATTAAGAAAAAAAAAAGTAATGATTAATTCCAGGAAAATAAAAATTATGTAAGAAAGTAAATCTGATCATAGTTTACCATCTGATTTGCCTGTAAATTATATTTTCACAGTAACAGATTCTACTTTGGTAAGAATAAATGTGTGAAAAACAAAATAATACAGCCTCAATACCAAGTATGTAGGTATCCACTATATATTTTCTTTACTTTCTTTTAAATTATAAAATATTTAAAGCATCTAGGAAAGTCTAGCAAATACGCAGAACATCCCTGCATCTAACACTTAGCTTTAACTTAGCCATCCGCGCTTCAGGTCTCTCTTTAATTTAAAGAAATGAACCATTACAGGTACAGCTGAAGTCTGCTGTGGAGACGAGGAGACTTCTCTTGATTTCATGTCCTTTGCTCTCCCCCCAGAAGTAACCACCATCTTGAATTTGCTGTTTATTCTTCCCAGGCATGTTTTTATATTCCCACATGTGATTCTTCTCATAACCAATATCGAATTATTGGGCATGTTTCCAAATTTTAAGTAAGTGTGCTCACCTGCATGTTTTAACACCCTTTATTTTAACTCAGTGTTGTTTTGGGGATTTATCCACGCTGATACATGTAGCTCTGGTTTCTTCATTTTAACTAACTTACATTGCAGTGTGACTCTACCATAATTTACTTCTCCATCTCGTGCTTTTGAACATTTAACCAGTTCCTGGGTTTTTGCTATTACAAACAAGTTGTATGTTTGTCTCTTTATGCATATGTGTGAGTTTCTGTACAAGTGTGATTGCTGGGGCATCAGCAAGGGCATCTTATTACCGAACTGCTCCCCAAACTGGTTAAACCCACTTAGATGCCCACAAATACGGCTAGCCCAAGGCTTTGGGCCTTGCCAATCCATACAATCACACAACACTGAAGAAAGTGTGGAAAAAAGAAACTTTTTTTTTTTTTTTGAAATGCACAATCCTACATAGATAGATCCAATCTATCTCTTGTCATTTTATATTCCCTTCCATTCCTTTTTTCCACTTTCCTTACTTTTTCAGAATCTTGACCACCCGCGTTCTAAGAGGCCAGGACAAACCCCAGCACCTCTCACCTCGCTATCCATTCGGCGGTGCCCTCAAAGAGGTCTGGGGTGATGATGTTGGTCAGAGAAGCCACGGAGGCGGCACAGTACGCACTTCTGTTAGGACAGAAAACACAGGGGGACAACGTTAATTTTTAAGGAAGGGATGAAATAAGGTTCACGGGACTTCTTGGGCTAGTTGCCCTCTGCTTGGTAAGCTGTCATCACCTCCTGTCCTCACTCTTG
Organism: Suricata suricatta; assembly: GCF_006229205.1. Taxonomy (NCBI): domain Eukaryota; kingdom Metazoa; phylum Chordata; class Mammalia; order Carnivora; family Herpestidae; genus Suricata; species Suricata suricatta. The sequence continues at coordinate 34,463,447 of NC_043708.1, forward strand.
GCACATGGTCAGTCCTCCTGGGTCTCCAACTGAGAGGTTTGACATTCTATTTGGATTGAGTTGCTCACAGCGTGGCTTCAGTGAAAGAACATGACATTCTAGTCTCCCTACCTCCACATGGTCAAATCTACATCAGAGGAAATAGCAGCCATATCAATTCATGTCCAAAGTGAATTCAGCTATTCTTTCAAAGACCTGCCATGGTTCTCAAACTTCCATGGTGTCATTCAAGTATTTCTGATACACTCATTTTATTGAGATGTCAGTCATGTTTTAGATCCACGGTTTCTGTTTATAGCATGGACACATTAAAGGTTAACTATATTTTGTTTCTGCAACAGACACTCCAAAGAAGGGCACCAAACCCTAATGGCCAGGAACAGATGAGTCCACTCAGGCCTTGAGAGGGAGAAAAGCGCTTTGATTTCAAGCAGAACAGACACCAGTACAGACACACACACTACACACTTTTCAATGAAAATGAAAGAATGCCTTTTTTTTAATGTTATCTTACTTGATTTGGAATAATCCTTGCCATTCCGCCCCGCCAGCCCTAATTCTTCCCAGGACACGTCTTATTTCAGCTTCTCCCTCTGTGATGGAATATAGCTACAAACTGTCTTTTCTTCCCTTCTATGCCCTTTTCCAATAGCCAGCGTCTCAGCTCCACTTTACGCTGAAGACAAAAACTGTCTGTTTTAATTATGCTTACAGATCCTTTTTCTAAGGGCTCCTAAGGAACACGAAAGGAAAGAAAGAGAAGGGTCTAGTCCATTATTGTTCAATGTGGACACAATACTAAGCCAAACTTACAGAGGTATTCCAAAAAGAAATTTCAGCAGAAACTGCAAGCATTATTACGCGATCAGCATCTTTATCAGCCCGTTCACGCTGGCCACGGCGGAGCAGAGGCTGAGTCCCCCTGGCAGGCATCAGAAGTACGCCAGAGTCCTCTGTTCCAAATGCCTTCACCTACCGTTAGCTAACTTCGGATATCTGAGCTAATTTCCTTCAGGCTTTGAGCGCTCAGAGGGGTTTCACAGTATTTGCTCTTGAACCCTAATATAACCTCTGAGGTAGGGAGGTGGCCAACAATGTAGTTTGCTTCTCACAAAGGGAAGAACTGAGATGTGATGCCAGAAGCCACGAGTCCTAGATCTTACACTGAAAAGGGCGGGGGGGGGGGGAGAACAAACACACTTTTTCATGCAGTTTCTTCCTCTCTCCATCCGTCTGCTCATCACATCTCTCAAATTTGTCCACTCCTCTCCATCCTCTCTGCCTTCCCCCAAATCCAAGTCACCATTACCTGCATCAATCTGCTGCCTGGCCTTTCTCCATCCAGCCCTGAAACCTGAGGACTTTTACTAAAACACCACAATCTATTCACTGCAACTGGAAAAGTTCTAATAAAATGCAAAACAGATCAAGTCACTCCCTACTTAAAACTGGTCAGTGGCTTCTCACTGCTCTTAAAATAAACTCTCTAGCTCTTAAGGAGATTCCAGGACCCCTCCGTTTGGTCCCAGCCTGTCCTTCCAGCCTCACTTCTACCATCCCCCACCCCCACCCCAATGCCCTCTGTACCTCAGCAACACCAAACTGCTTTCTTGAACACACTCCCTGTCACCTCAACTTCTGCAAATGCTGGGTCCCTGTCTCCCAGCTATCCTCACAGCATGCTCCAAGTTATAAAACCTGGATTAGGAGGTCAGTAATAAATACTCCTTTCTTAAGAACTGGGAAAAAACTGTACTTGCGAGGAGTTCACTGCAATTTGATTATTGGCAGCCTTCCAGTGCCATAAACACTTGCGTCAGTTCCTCCCAGACACCTTTAGGAGCTCTGACGGATAGGAAAGACCAGAGACTACTCTGTCTAACCCAGGATGAGATATGCCAGCCTCCAGATGCCCAGATAGATGTGCCCTAAAGGAAGCTAACATTGCTGCTTCTCTCCAGGTCAAACCCACTCAAACAAGCACTCCGGAATCCTGACTGACACTTTTAGGCAAAGGATGATTAAATAACAAGCAAAAAATGATGGAATTGGGGTACTAGAAACCAGGCAAAGCAAAAAAAGCTTTCACATCTCTAAGCCCATGCAAGTGGAAAGCGTGGTTGGAACAGAGCACATCACTGGAAGAGCCTAGGTACAACGCTCTTCAGTGGAACGGATCGATTCTACCTGAGAAGTTTCCTGGCATTCATCTAGCAGATATAAATAAGAACACAGAAAACACTGGAGCTAAAACAACTAAGTTAGAAAATAATTGTATCTGAAAAAGGTATTTGATATAATGCCAAAGCAATCTTGCTTTTGCCTAATAACTTCAGAAATTTTTAAAAAGCTAAATTTTGAGACTGTGGATACTCAGTTGTACTATCTGTAGAATAGAAATGAAAATGTAGAGTCTGTTGGGGGAGAAAAAACTTTGAACTTTTTCCTTAAGAAGAGTCAACCCAAGGGGCACCTGGGTGGCTCAGTCAGTTAAGCGTCTGGCTTCGGCTCAGGTCATGATCTCACGGTACATGGGTTTGAGCCCCGCGTCGGGCTCTGTGCTGACAGCCTGGAGCCTGCTTCAGATTCTGTGTCTCCCTCTCTCTGACCCTCCCTGCTCATACTGACTCTCTCTGTCTCTCAAAAATAAATAAATTAAAAAAAAAAAGAAGAGTCAACCCAATACTGTTTTTCTTCACTAGTTATATTGGCTTTGTTGGCATTTACAGGGGTTAAAAAAACAAGACAACGGCCCCCAAATGGAATCACTTATGCTAAGCTCCATGTCTTAATCACTTTCAGCTCCCCAGAAATGAAATCTTAAACCAGCCAATGAGGAGTTACCTGATGAGCACTACCTAGGTCACTGACAGAACCCGGCTGTCCCCTAAAGGAAAGTAACTTTGCAATAACTGGCCCACTTTTTTTTTTTTTTGCCTAGTTTAACTTCCCTGTTCCCACTCCTTTCTGCCTATAAAAATCTCTCATTGTGTATAGGTCCTCAGAGTACCTTTCTATCTTCTAGATTAGATGCTGCCTGACCAGAAAAGATTTTTGCTCAAACTCTTCCATTTTAAAAAACATATCTCAGTTTGTTTTAACAACAGATACTGGGATATTATGATATAATAAGAAATACATACAGTAAAACCTTGGATTGCGAGTAATTTGTTCTGCTGGTGTTCCGCAAGATAGGCAATATGCCTAATAAATTTTAACTTGATAAACAAGTGATGTCTTGCAATACAAGTTGTACGTAATACCAAATGTCACATGATCACAAGTGATCCCATAGTTTTTGAAATTCGCTTTGATATAAAAATGCTTTGGATTACAAGTATGTTCCTGGGGGCGCCTGGGTGACTCAGTCAGTTAAGTGTCCGACTTCAGCTCAGGTCACGATCTCATGGTTCGTGGGTTCGAGCCCCACGTCGGGCTCTGTGCTGACAGCTCAGAGCCTGGAGCCTGCTTCAGATTCTGTGTGTCCCTCTCTCTCTGCCCCTCCCCCACTCATGCTCTGTTTCTGTCTCAATAATAAATAAACGTAAAAAAAAATTATTAAAAAAAAGTGTGTTTCTGGAATGCATTATGCTCTCATACCGAGGTTTTACTATATTTGGTTTTCTCCCAGATTCCTGGAACAAAGCTCCTCAAACCCTTGGAATTTCCTGGGTGACAGGGCTGATAGAAGGGTCTTTAGTTATTCATAATGAGCTCTGGTCAAGCACACCCGAGTTATGCTAATGAGGTGACTCCTGGAGGATGGACTGCTTGCCAAAGGCTCTGACCGCATCATCAGAGGGTTGGAACTTTCAGCACCATCGCCTCCCTGACAAGAGCAGCTACAGATTGAGTTAATCACCAACGGCCAGTGATTTCATCAATCACGCCTACACGATGGAACCTCCGTAAAAACCGTAAATGCAGGTATTTGGGGTAGCTTCCAGGTTGGTGAATGCATCTGTGTACCGGCCAGGAGGGTGGCAAAACCCAGCCTCATGGGGACAGAAGTTCCTACGCTTTGGACCGTTCCAGACCCTGTCCTATATACCTCTTCATCGAGCTGTTCATTTGTATCCTCTATAATATCTGTTGCAATAAAGCAGTAAGTAAAGTGCTTCCCTGAGATCTGCGAGCAAATTATTGAATGTCAAGAGGGGGTCATGGGAACCTCTGGTTTGCAGGCAAGTCAGGCAGAAGTGTGGGGAACCTGGGGACACATTGCTTGTGACTGGCATTTGAAGTGCAGGTGATCTTGTGGGACTGAGCCCTTAACCTGTGGAATCTGAGCTAAATCTAGTTGGTTCGTGTTAGAACTGTTTAACATGAGGGAAAAAAAACACCTGTTTGGTGTTGGAAATGTTGTAAGAAACAGTTTTTCCAGTGGAGAACTGATTTTAGGTTTGAATAGACATATCACATGTTTTTTTCTCCGCCTTTACTTTCAAACCAATGGTTAAGCCAGAAAATAAATCAACTTTTGTAGAAGCTAACCACATTTACACATAAGGCAATAAGAAGGCTTTGCTACAGAAAGCTCAAAAACACATATTTCTCTAAGAATTTGATATAAAATCTCAGTGATCCACCACCCTTGAGAAATGACTTAGTGAATTTCCTATATGCTTCAGCAATCTCCTGCCAGATGAGTGAGCTACTTGTGAGGTACGTTAGATAATTCTAGAGTAAAATATTAATTTTGAGCCAACTGGTTCCAATCAGTTATTGAAACTCTATTTCCCTGCACTCAACTGGCCCCCAAGAATTTTTGCACCTCCCAAAGCAATTCTCATTCAGGTGATAAACATTCTCACAAGTTCAAATCCAGTCAGAAAATATTTACTAAGTTCCTACTGGGCTTCCTTCTTCCTTCCTATCCCAGAAAGATGAAAGTTTAAATACACTGTACTGTTATTATATGTTACATATGGTATTTCATTTTATACCAACCAAGTACGTTTTTGATTTTGGAGACAAAAGCATTTCATTTTGTTCCTGTCTTGGTTATATTTTGCCATTTACATTAGAGAGGTGAAGTGGCAGTGACACCTGAGGACATCTGTGTCATGTTTGCAATGATTGTGAGCTGTGTCACTGACACGCCATTCTACATGTCATTCTCTGAGACAAAGCAGCAGCTTTTCCATATTGCTCCTTGGGTTTGGCATCTCCAATGGCAGAGAAGATCGAGAATCTACTGACACAGTAGCCTGAGAAAACCCCACTCACCTCACATCCACCTCACCTCCAACGTGCATGAGAAAAGAGCCATCGGGTTGCTTCAATGAGTACAAATACTGAAGAAGCTTCTCTCTGAGAAACAAATAGGAGAGGGGCAGGAGACAGCAATGGTCAGTGCAGTGGCAGCAGCTGGGGACCCCTTGCATGTCTGGCACTGCCAGCTTTGGCTGTACCTGTTAATGACGTCATAGGCCTCCTCGGTGCCAATGATGCATAGTGCGTTGACTGCTGCATATGTGGGTGCAAGGTGTGGGTACTGGCCAGGGCCCCCTCCAAAGCCACCTTCTGGACTTTGACACAGCTCCAGGAACTGACACACGCTAGGTACACAGCCAAAGGGAAAAACAAAGTCAGAGAACAATTCGTTTCACAACACCAAACTCCACCAGTGTCTATGCCTTTTCCGACGTTCGCCCTCCCTGAAAAGGGGAAAAAAAAAACCCTCTCCTCCCACCTTCTGAACACATATTGAATATAATTAACCTTTGAAAAGGGCCTAACTCTCTACCCTGCTATTTTGAGGGCCCGTCTTTCTGAATTTTTTATTTTAGCACCTGTCTAATCATAAAGCAAGAAATGTAAGTCAGGCAGAAAGAAAGAGACTTTCATAGGATTGGGAGTAAGTCTCATACTTCTTGACCAAATCTCTCTCACACTTTTCACTCCGTGTGCCACCCTGGGTCTGTGGAACCAGCCCCTTCCCCTTGCCTTTGGGGTGCCCCCCAGGCTTTGAATTTTGCCTAAATTATGGTGGTGCCCAACTACTTCTTTCCATGCTAACCATCCTGGTCTAGAGCCACCACCTAGGCTTACCCAAAATATTTAAAGAGCTGTCTTCTCCCTCCCATTGCCCCTAAGCCCCCGGGGCTTTGGACTTTTCTTCCTACTACCAACAAGAAACCAGCTTTTAATGGATTCTGCATCCATGGTTAGGAAAAACAGAAGAGGGCTGCCGTCATGCTCATACCCCTTGTGGCAAACTGCAGCACTGCCGACTCACATCATAAAAATGCATCCTGGCCTGTCGGCTTTTGGGGACTTTTTCACTCCAATCCACAGAGGCTCCAGTTTCCTCACTGAGGGAAACTTTATTAAAGAGTTTGCCTCCAAGCACGGCATCAGGTTGCCCAGAAGTAGCATTTTTGCCTTAGGTCGAAGCAAGGGAGCCCTTATTAACCCAAGGTCCTCCTGAAGTTCACCGGGAAGGGGTGCCCCAGGAAAGCCCTGGTTATCACACTCTCTCCCCACGGCTCAGCTGAGCTCACTGGCTTCCTATCAGGACAAGCCTCCACTTAAGAGAACAAGTTGGAAATCTGTGCCCTAGTGCTCAGGCAGCATTCTTTTCTTGGACTCCTTCATCTTATTCTTTCTTATCTACTGTGGCCAGAGGGGCTACACAGTGTCTAGTTAATCTCCACTAGGACACAAGTTGATTATTGCTTTTCCACATCATATCTGATGACTTGATTTCAGACCTTCCATTATCTGGCAGGGACAGCAATAAAAAAATGTTGCTGACTCGCTACTGAGATCCTGAAGTCTTCACGAGTTTTAAAAACAATACACATTCCCTTGCACCTGCGATTTTACAAGGACTGAAGCTGAAGCTGATCATCAGAGAAGACAGACAGTTCTGTGGCATATTTGTAATAGCAATTAATTTTCATAGAGAAAATTAGTTTGGTCCTAACATATTTTCCAAACCTTCCTCATATTCATATCCTATTTCCTGGAAACAAATAGCTAATAAACTCATGTCCTGACAAAGGCTGCCTAAACTTGCATGCAAAACATTTTCTGTGCCACAAAAACAAAAGGTTTTAGTTGATATAAAACTTAAAAGCACATGTAAAAAACTGAAAAGAAGAAGAGTCACCCAGTCATCCATTCTCTTTCCCAGCTCCCGAGGCAGAATCCTGCCAAATGCAACACCCCGGACTCGGCAGCCTAACGTCCGGTGAGCTGGGATCTGAATGTACCAGACACCTTTAAATCTTTCCTCCCTGCCAACCTCCCTCAGCTGACTGGCCGCGGGGCTATGCTGGGGAGCAGGGTGGGGCTTTTCTGGACTCTAAGACGCTTCCCCATCACAGAACATTCTGCTCCAGAGGCTCTCCAACTCACACCTTAAGGAAGTGGCAAACTGACCATGAAGCTGCCGGCTGTCATTAGTAGAGTTCTCAGCAACTCTGGGAACCAAAATGTGAATGAGACTTCTATCTATCAAAAGAGGATGGAAAAAATGTCTCTTAGAGACCAGAAATTCACCAACTAGTAAAAAAAAAAAATCACAGGCAGGAGACACGGTGCAAACATGAAGGGCAGCTGACTTTGTAAAAGAGCAAGAATGTGTAGTATTTTGTCACACGACTAAAAGATCTAGCAGATCTGTGTTCTTTGAAGTCAGCAAGGCACTTCGTTCTAGCAAACTGGCAAAACATCTTTTATATTAAGGATTTTCAAACCCAAGATGTGTGCATCACAATCGTGGGAGAGCCAGGAGAGAAAAAAGAGACCCAGGCTTCTTGAAGCAGGACCAAGCCTGGGCCTCTGTTTTTTTCACCAAATTCCCAGATGATGTGACTACACACAAAGTTTGAGAACCACAAGTCTTGGCTGAGCAGTTAGAATCACTCGGGGGATGTTTTATAAAAACCCAATGCCCAGGTCACACCCAATACCAATGAAATCAGAATCACTGAGGCTGGGACCCAAGTTGCCATAGTTTTTTTTTTTTTAATTCCCATGTGACTCCAATGTATAGCCAAGGATCAGTGCCTCTCAAACTTGAGTGTGCATGGAAATCACCCGAGAACCTCATTGAACTGCAGCTCTAGCTCAGAAGGGCTAGATGGGCTAGAAAGTCTGTAGTTTTAGCAAGCTGCAGCTGATGGCAATGCCACTGGTCTGGGGAAGCTATTTAAATTTTAAATTTAATTAAGTGGAATTAATTTAATTTTTAGCTCCTTGGTCACACAAGTTACACTGCAACTGTTCAATAGCTACACGCCCCTAGGGGCTGTCACAAAACAGAGAACATCTGCATTACTGTGGAAAGTTCTACTGAACCCCAACACTCTATCATTCACTATTAAAAAGTCTGTAAAACCTGTCAGAAGATCACGGTCAAAGCAAGAGTATCAGTGACTCACTTCTAAGGAGTTACTTGGACTGAGAGGTGATGGTTGAAGGCTGACTATGGGCATGGCTGCCACCAGCTTGAAGTACTCAAAACTGTGTACAGTGAACAAACAAAATAATACAAAAGGAGCAGAGAGACACCGCCAAGGTGAGAATTAAAGCCCAGGATACTATAAGACAAGTCAGAAGCACATAAGAATAAAACAAATGAAACGCGTACAAGTAATAAATAACCTACTTAGGGATGGCAGCAGTGGGGATGGGTACATCATAACAAATATGACGGGAAAGGACTAGGAGTGCAGGAGAAAGAGGGCCAGAGGTTAGCGTCCAGGAGTTGTGGACAAAAACAAGAACACTTAAGAGCATCAAAAACACAGTGCTGGTCACAACTGTATTTGGCTCAAACCTCCATTTTCCAACTAAAAGAAGGTTCAGGTTAGAATTATAAAAACAGATGTGCCTGGGTGGCTCAGTTGGTTAAGCATCCGACTCTTGAATTTGGCTCAGGTCATGATCTCACAGTTCATGGGTTCAAGCCCCACATCAGGCTCTGCACTGTCAGCACCCAGCCTGTTTGGGATCCTCTCTCTCCCTTTGCCCCTCCCCTGCTCGTGTGCATGCGCTATCTCTCAAAATAAACTTAAAAAAAAAGAATAGTAAAAATGGCCAAATATTAAAAATATTAAAAGGCTTCATATTACAGGCAACCACCACCATGAGGAAGCAACCCAGCAAAATACCTTAGGTATACAAAGGGTAGTTACACAAACTTTCTAGTAGAGAAACGGACACTGAAGCCAGTTTGTAGCAGCAGAATTTAGGTCAGGTTCAAGAAAACTTTCAGCACCAGAGCAGGTTACCACGAACAGGCTGAAGGCCAAGAACAAGTTAAAAGATCATAGATTTGGAAATAGGAACAGTCTCCTCCTTAAGCAGGATGGCTGGGAAGGAGATGCCTATAGAAGATGACGGCATGGACATCCAGCCTCCTCTAGTACTAAGGCTTTTGAATTTCATACCATAAAACAAGTTCTGCTTAGTAGAGGGAGAAGAGAGCTCCTTCCCTAGCAGGGCACAGCAGTGAGTGGGTGGAGAAGACAGTCTGCACCGACTCCAGGAGGCCGGGGCCGCCCGTGGAGTCTGACACGTTGTCTGACTCCATCAAGCGCCATCAAGCCATCCTCTGGATGCTGCTGTTCTAGACGCAAGGTCAAGTCTAAAGATGGTTATTGTAGAGCAGGGTTTCTCCACCTTGGCACTCTGATATTTTGGACTGTGTGGTTGTTCGCTCTGGGAACTGTCCTGTGGAGGAAATCTGGGAACACCCCGGCCCCCCTCTACCTACCTGACACCAGTAGCACCTGGCCAAAACATGCCCAGAACACAAAGCACTAGGTAAGCTATCTTCACAGAAGGATAAGGAAACAGACAAATTATATTTAAAAATTAAAAGGAAAAATATTTAAAGAGCTATTCAGGGAATCTGCTACGAATAACTTTTTGAAAGGGAAATAGTAAAACAGTGACACATGAAAACTTAATGAACATTTAGAAAGACTTTATAAGCAGGAAAGTCTTAAAACAATGAAGTTACAGACAATTTTTAGATTTTACAGAAGCTAAAAACCGAACTTTAACAGTGCAGCCGTCTCCCTGTGATTTCACTTTACTCTGTGTGTTACGTTAAAGTCATTTTCAATAGCGAAGCATGGGATTCTCATTAAAGGATGCTTCCTTCCTTCTGTGCTAAAATCGTTAACTAATATACTTAGTCTGGTTCCAAAATATTAAATTTATTTCAGGGACACATATGTATAAATTTGTGGATATAACCTCTTAAGCTAAATTCTTTTTTTTTTTCTTTTTCTTTTCTTTTTGAGAGACAGAGAGAGACAGTGTGAGCAGGGGAGGGTCAGAGAGAGAGGGAGACACAGAATCCTAAGCAGACTCTAGGCTCTGAGCTAGCTGTCAGCACAGAGCCCGACGTGGGGCTCAAACCCACGAGCCGTGAGATCATGACCTGAGCCAAAGCTGGACGCTTAACCGACTGAGCCACCCAGGGGCCCCGTAAGCTAAATTCTTAAGCAAGCTAAATTCCACCTATGAATATATTGTTCTTGAAAGATCTGAGTCCAGCAGTAAAAACCTGGTCTTGCTGGCTTCAGTTAGCAGTCACAGCAGCAGAGAAAGCGATTTTGTCCACTAGAGGGAACTCAGTTTGCCATCTTGGTCCCTAAACAGAAGCGCAAAGGTGAACACAATAGGAAAGAGAAACGTGTGTGTGTGTGTGTGTGTGTGTGTGTGTGTGTGCGCGCGCATGCGTGCATGTGTGTGTGTGTGTGTGTGCGCGCGCATGTGTGCGTGTGCGTGTGTGTGTGTGTGTGTGTGTGTGACCTGTACTAAGTGGCAGAGTGGGGAAAGAAAAGGGCAGAAAATAATAAAACTCCAGAGCTAAACACTTCACCTTAATATTTATAAGAAGAAGGGAACAGAAACCTGACCATACTTTCAAAGCATTTCTTTTCTCTGTGCAAAATAAATCCAATATCAGACAGTCTTTTAAAAATCCCAGTATGTTTACAGAAATCATTAAGATTTCTTTTATCTTACTAAAAATAGTTTATTTCCCTATAGGCCAGAGCTACTAGGCTCTGTTGATAACAGATATTATCTGAACCTAGACTGAACTGTCTGCTAGGCACGAAACAAAATACATTGTTGGAAAGCCTCAGTAATTCTTTAAAAGTCTGTTACATCAGAAGAATCACAAGTAAAGATTTTAAGACAGCTGTGAAGCAGAAATTCTGTCATTCACTATCAACTGGTTCTTGAAATGAGGACAAAGTAGCTTTTTTGTTTTAAAACATTCTTTTAAGTACAAAACAATAAATAAAGTTTTAGAACATGGAAATTGGCTTTAAAAAAAAAAAGGAAAAATTCACCTTTAACCTCACCATCTAGAAATAACTACTACCAAGTGTGTATATATGTCTTTCTGGTTTTCCCTATGCATATAACCGGCTATCTATCTATCTATCTATATATATATTTTTTAATTTTGGAAAAAGTGAGAGAGTGCACAAATGGGGTAGTGGGGCAGAGGGGGAGAGGGAAGAGAGAGAGACAGAGGGACAGAGGACAGAGAGAGAGAGAAAATGGATCTCAAGCAGGCCCCTCGCTGAGTGCAGAGCCTGATGCAGGACTCAATCCCACAACCCTGGGATCGTGACCTGAGCCGAAATCAAGAATTGGATGCTCAACCGACTGAGTGACCCAGGGGCCCCTAAGTAGCTATACTTTTAATCTATAGAAGCTGAATCTTTTTAACTATTTTCACTTAATTCATGGGTATCTTTCTATGTAAATACATGCATTTTTATATACAAATATGTACTTCATATGTATGTTTTTTATTAAAATATAATTGATAAACAACACTGTGTAAGTTCAGGTGTACAACATAGCAATTCAGTATTTGTAAATATTGTGAAATGACCACTATAGTAAGTACAATTAATATTAACTGAAGTTTTTTAAATGGCTGCAGAGAATTTCTTTGTATGTACTACACCGTATTTTACTTCAAGTACACTTGAGCACATCCCTACTGTGGATATTCAGGTTGTCTTCAGTTGCTCACTGTGAAAAGCCCTTTCAAGAGGCTCCCCTCTTCCTATCTGATGTCGCCCGGAGAGCTCATTTCCTGGGCCAAGTCTTACCTCTCAAGCACTAAGTATGTACCACCTAGAAAAAAACCTCAGAATCGATGCTAACCCCAGTTTGACCCAAGTTCTTCCTCTTTAGGAACTACGTCCTCCATAGGGGCCCACCTGTACTTCCCTCTTCCAGAATCTTCCATCATTTTTTTTCCCTCTCTCATATACAACTTTCCCATTTCCCCTAGTATGCATCCTGATTGTGTATGTGTGGGGGAGAAATTTCCCAAACAATCCACAACCCCCAACTGGTATTTCAAAAACACATGAGCCTTTATTTTGACAATTAAATTCCTGTTATTGCAGAAACTGTGTCCAGTTCTACTTCCAGAGCCAGAAGCACCCAGGCTTGCAGCAGACGCATGAGGACAATGCATATTTTTCCTCTCTCTCAGAAAGCTTTGTACATATCACAGGGGTTAATGGCCTAATTCTTCATTATCCTCCCTATCCATAGTCATCACAAGACACCATGCCCAGGAAGGCAAGAATGAGAGGTTATTGTTAAGGCAGAACGAATGAGACAATGTGTGGTTCTGTTCTTCTGACCTGATAGTGTGACCCCGGGCAGGGGCACTGGGACCAGGGAGGGGCACGGGCTAGCCTGCACGTACCCTTGCCCGGCTGTCGCTGTGTGCTGTGGAAAAACAGAGCTGGCTCGTGGCCCTTTCCTCCCAGACTCCCCTCCGTCCGGAGCACCAGGGGAGCAGATGAACTCAAAACACCGCCAAGGAACGGGCTTATTCTCAGTGAGAACTGGAGGGTCAGATCCAGTTCTGGCCGCCCTTTCCTATCCCAGGTATCCCTAAAGTTTCATCTTTAAAGTATGAATTGTGATGAGCATCTAGGCATGAGGTGCCATGCTCATTCCCAGAACACCATCTACGCCAGCAGTTTGGGAAGAATCTCAGTTACTTAGATCTCTACTCAAAAATCAGAAGTTTGAGAATATTGTGAGTCAAGGCATTTGGGCACCAAGGGGTGTTAACACATCTAGGACAGCAAGAGCTAACTACCCCCCAGGCACTGGTGAAGAGGGACATCTATGGAGGTGTTTATGGAAGGCAAAGGCATTTTTGCTCATTGGCTTGGCACACATTTCCTCACAACAGCTATTCAAATGCATACTGTACTTTCTGGCAAAATCATGTCTCTCAGAATTGATGATGAAGAACTTTCTCCAAGAGCAGAGCAAGAGCCAAAAGAAAAGGCCATAGAAGAAACCAGAATCCTTCTCTTGGGAGTTCAAAGTCTTGTTCTACCCACAAGCTCACAATAGGCTGCTAAAGTGGAGGAGTTTCAGGAAGTTACTGGGGTCAAAAGGAGGGAAAGGATTTCTTTGTAACATGAGGTGTTTTTCATTCAAATCAATAAAACTGAAACAAAACCAGAACCCTCCAACTCAAAACAGAATTTAGAGAACAGCCCAGGTTTCCTGAAGCCAGACTCACTCTGTGGCCACCATCTGGGGGATGGGTTCATCTAGGAGCTCCAAGCTGTGCAGAATCCAATAGCAGAGCCATGGGCGGCTGGCATCCAGACACTGTGAAGGCACAGGGGAGAAAACACACCCCTTATTCAGAATCGTCCCAAGACGCTGCTGACAAGGCAACATCTATCTCGCCCCGGCAGCTCAGAAAGGGGGAGGAGGGCACCCTATGAACAATAAGTGAATGAAGGACACTTTGCTTTGTGGCCGCAGCCAGCAGCTGAAATGGCCATATGTGCAGAAAGGACAATGGGACAAAGTTCACCTTGCCCCCACTGGGCCCTTCCCTGACAGGCACCTAAGGAAGGCTGAGCTGGGGAGAGCCCACAGGCTAGGAAGTCAAGTGATGCTGTTTTCTCAGTGCAGACCCAAGGCGATATATACTCTCAGAAAGGGATTTCCTGGAATTAACTCAGTCATCGATTCAACAATATTTACCACGTCCTTGTGTAGGCCAAGTACTGCATTAGATACTGTGGGCAAAATAATGAGTAAAATTCAGTTTCCACTCTTGAGGTTCTTAGGATGTAGAATGTGTGTGTTTATCTGCAGAGGAAGAGGGCTCTAGACCGATGCATTTAAGCACGAGTTACCTTATGGCTTTCTGGAGCAGGACAGCACAAATCACACGCATACATGCGCCTGAATAACAGTACACGCTGTAAAGGGCAGAAGCAGGGTCCTGGGGGAGCACACGAAGGGCCTACTTCTTCCTGGGGGGCTGGCAAAGCCTTCCCAAGGTCATATGTAAACAATTTTGGATCCTGATTCAATCCATTAACGTGTACGGAGCATTCAAGGCTAGGCAGACAGGTAGTATGACTACTCCAGTTTTCCAGATTAAAAGTATGTAAGTGAGAGCCAAAGAGATGAACTTTTCCCAGATTACAAAGACATCAAATGTCAAAGCTGAGACAAGCAGCCAGGTTTTTGGACTCCCACTCCAGTGCTCCTTCCAGTGGCCCAAGCGACCCTCTTCATAAATGTGCTGACGGTCCTGGCAGTGGTGAGGCCGCAACCTGGGGAGTGGGATTGCAATCTCAGCTCCTCCTCTTACAGCTATTGAGCAAAAGACTTAATCTTCCTCCACCTGCTTCCTTATCTGTAAGAAATACCCACCTGTCACACCTAGTAATGGTGAGGATTAAATGAGATAAAGCATGGTAAGCTTGCAGTGCTCCGTTCAACTGTTAGCCGGTACAGTGTTGACTGTATCAGGGCTGACTACACCCTAACCACGGAGCACTTGCGGTAAAGATTGAAAATGTTGAGCCAAGGCCAGGTCTAGCCCGTGGACCTCTTCTGCTTGTTCTCTGCAGTGTTTTGTTTTTAGGTTAGAACTAGTTGCAACATTTAAGCATTGGGAGATTCACACAGAAATCTGGATTTCTGGATTCGTTTGGGAAAAAGAGAGAGAGAGAGAGAGAGAGAGAGAGAGAGAGAGAGAGAAAGATCTGGCAAGCCTGGGTCTGCGTTCCTGGATAGCAGCACCTGGCAGCAAGAGGAAAAGCCTTTGCTTTGCCTCAGTCTCCCTCCCTCCCACCCACTTCTCTTACTGATGCTACCTGCTTGGGTCTCTGGGCATTTCAGTTGGCCAATCCCTGCTGTAAATAATCAAATGTAGACCCCCAAATAAAAAGCAAATTAAAAGCAAGGCTGCTGTGTGTAAAATGAGGCAGGAAGACTGGAGCCCTTCTGTTCGTTCGCATTTGTCCTCTGCCTGCCACCTTCCCAACACCCTCCCCCTCCCCCACGACCACTGCCCTCCCCAGGGCTCTGAGAAATGGGACTGAAAATGCACTCTAAACGTGGGCATTTTTACAGTGCTAAACTGTGTTAGTCCTCCCTGGGACTTAGATGCTGATCCTTTGGCCAGCATAGGAATTAGATCAGCTTATCAGGCAAAGGATTAGGGATTGACAGGTAACTGCCTTTCAGTTAGCTGGCAAGGGCCACCCAGCAGAAAGCACGTGAACCCCTCACGGTGATCTAACGGTGCAAGCAAGTGCCACCCCATCTAAGGTGCTCTGTCCCTCGGAGGGGAGGACAAGACTGGAAGAGACCTGGTTTGCCCTTTCAGAAGTGGGAGGCGCAGGCCCATGGCCCTGGGCTCCCCAGGTACCTGCTTCCTGCCACAGCCACAGGGTCCAAAGAGTGACTCTGCAGGAGGCCAGGCCCATGAGTGGTTTATATTCCAACAGGAGAAAGGAGGACAGTCTGGCTGACCATCTGACAGAGCTCCTGGGCAGTATACTCACCTCATAGGCGTCGGTCAGCTGTCGAAGGCCTCTTTTCAGGTAATGGAAATGCTTCTCCCTCTGCAAAATAAGCCTGGAAAGACATCCATCCCGCTACAGAACACATGTGTGCACACTCGTACACTCCCAGCCTTGGGACATCCCTGCCCCCTCCCCCATCAACAAGTACATAACCAGCATCTCCTTGAGCGCCCAAGGACAGCTAAGCCAGAGAGAAGCGGCCAGCACCTGAATGCCCCTAACACATCTGAAAATGTGCTGGCAAATGTTCTGGAGAGTTCCTCTCCTTCACAGTAGGTGACTCTGGGCTAAGGGAAAAGCCACAGTGAACACACACGGCCAGGGGATGACAAACCATCCAGAAAGCTCCTCCAGGGTCTCACTGTGAGCACACATCATGTGGCTCCCCACCCTGTCAGTAATTCCAACCAGAGCCTCACCACTTCCTGACTTGGTTAGCCTCTGTCATTCCAGTCGCTTCTTCTGGGGTCAGTTCTCTGAGGTGGGCAGCTCGTACCCTGCCTGCCCCTCAGTTGTGCATCTGTTATTCCCTCCCTGAAATTCCACCTCCCGCATGCTGACCCAGTGCCCTGGCCAGGGGTTCATAATTGTATTCAGCAGCCAGCGGCTCTCCTCGGCACTGACGTCAGCAACACTGGCTGCAAGATGGAATGTGCCTCCCGTGGCCACCTGCACAGGCAGGGCAAGGGCCGGGGCTGCACTTCTTGCTTGGTCTCACAGAAGAGGCCTGTGTGATTACGGGAGGAAGGAAGAAAGAACAGAATGGCAAGACATTCCCTGTGCTTACTCATTGCACAAATTAAAAAAGAACCATTCTCTTTTCTAGGTGGCCCATTCAATAATTGTTCGGGGCACCCGGTGGTTCAGTCGGGGAGGCTTCTGACTCTTGATTTGGCTCAGGTTGTGATCTCATGGTTCTTGAGTTCAAGCCCCAGGTCAGGCTCTGCGCTGACAGTGCAGAATCAGCTTGGGATTCTCTCTCTCTCTCTCTCCCTCGCTTTCTGCCCCTTTCTCACTCACATACATGAATGCTCTCTCTTTCAAATACACTTTAATGTTTTTGTTGTTGTTGTTGTTGTTGTTTGAGAGAGAGAGACAGAGAGGCAGAGCATGAGCAGGGGAGAGGCAGAGAGAGAGGGAGACACAGAATCCGAAGCAGGCTCCAGGCTCTGAGCTGTCAGCACAGAGCCCAATGCAGGGCTCGAACTCTTGAACTGCGAGATCATCACCTGAGCTAAAGTTGGACACTCAACCAACTTAGCCCCCTTAGCCCTTAACCAACCAGATGCCCTCTCTCAAATAAACTTAAAAAAAAAAATAATAGAACAAAAATTGTTTCTTGAACTCCCACTGTACTATGCTCAGAGTAAAGTAGTCTTTATCGCAAAATCTCCCAGTGCAGTACTGGAAATGAGTTAAAGACACAAGTGGCTACAATATAAAAAACAAATGGGTAGGTGTCATAAAGGAAACAGACAAAGTACTACCAAGGCCCTAAAGAGAGAGGGTGGGGACATCTCATTAAGAAAGGAATGATCAGGAAGGGATGTGTGAAGAGGTGGAATATGAGGCGGGTGGGAGAGGGAGAAAATGCTTACAGGCAGGGAGGGTGAGGCGGAGCTGGTCACCGGAAGGAAAAGGAACAAACAGGTTCAGACCAGTGCTGTCCGAAAGAACCTTTTCAGTGATGACGGGAATGATATCTGTGCTGCCCAAAAGGCGGCCACCAGCCCCAAGTCGTTCCTGAGCATCTGAAGTGTGGCAGTGTGACTGAGGAGCTGAATTTCAAATTTTGTTGAATTTTAATTAATTTAGGAATAAAAGATGAATGGCCAAAAAGGCAATGTAAGCCCTTTTACAGGGGTCTGGGATGCCAGCTGAGGAATCTCTACTCAGTTTAGGAGGCAAAGGTGGATCCTGGAGCTTGTCTTCTTCTGTTCTCCCACTGAAGCTGTGCTTATTTTTTTATCGAAGTATAGTTGGCACACAATGTTAACATTAGTTTCAAGGGTATAACCTAGTGATTCAACAAGTTCATGCATCACACTCTGCTCACCACAAGTGAAGCCACCATCCGTCCCCTACAATGCTATTACAACACCCCTGACAGTATTTCCTATGCTGTGGCTTATTCATTCCGGGGCTAGGGGCCTGTATCTCCCATTTCCCTTCACCCACTTTGCCATTCCCTCCACCCCTCCCCTCTGCGACCATCACTTTGTTCTGTGTATTTATGGGTCCATTTCTGCTTTCGTTTGTTTTGTTTTCAATTCCACATATAAGTGAAACCGTACAATATTTGTCTCTCTCCGTCTGACTTGTTTCACTTAGCATAATACCTTCTAGGTCCATCCATGTTGTTGCAAATGGCAAGATCTCATTCTTTTCTATGGCTGAGTAATACTCCATCATGGATGTATTTCACATCTCTATCCATTCATCTACTGCTGGACACTCAGGGCTGCTTCCATATCTTGGCTACCATAAATAATGCTGCAATAAGCACAGTGGTGCATATAGCTTTTCAAATTAGTTGTGTGTGTGTGTGTGTGTGTGTGTGTGTTGTCTTTGAGTAAATACCCAGTGGTGGGATTACTGGATCATATGGTATTTCTTATTTTTAATTTTTTGAGGAATGCCCACACTCTCTTCCACAGTGGCTGCACCACTTTGCATCCCCACCAACAGTGCAGGAGGGTTCTTTTCCCCCTCTGTCCTCACCAATGCCTGTTATTTCTCATCTTTTTCATTTTAGCCATTCTGACATGTGTAAGGTGAAGTCTCGAAGGCTTTGAGCCAAGAAAAAAATTACCAAAACTAAGCTTTCGAAAAAATATCTGGCAGCAGGAGGTGTCCAACAAGTGTTTACAAAGTAGACTGCGTGAATGCACTAAGCGTGGAGAGAGATGATGTGGGAAGACTGGGTAAGGCTGTGCCGAGAGTCAACTGGGCAGAGGTACTTGGAGCACCCAGGGCTCAACAGTACGGTGACCCGCGGGAGGTGGGCTGTATGACACAGGAAGTGTATGTGGGTGAGGACACCAGTTGCACTGTTGGAAACACATGTGAGAGTCAGGAGAGGGCTCCAAGTGACACAGACAGACTGGGAGCCATTTACCTGCACGCAGGTGACAGGTGAGGCTGCAAAAGTAGAGGACAAGTCTGAACACTGAACTGGGGGACAAACCATCCTTAAGGGCTTAGAGGACAAGGAGCCGGGGAGGGAATTAAGGGAGCGTTAATAAGGGAGGAGGACAAAGGCAATGTCGTGTCACAGATGAAACAGGAGGAGAGAACTCCATGGAGGTATTTAACAGTCGCAAATGACGCGGCATGACTGAGGAAAAAGAACAAATGCTAACATGGCTGGTGACCTTCAGGAGAGTTCAGGGAGCAGTGAGGGCAGATGCCAGACCACAAAGAAGGAGAGAAGGGCAGACTCACTTTCTCTTTCGAGGAGCTCCAAGGCTCCGGACTCACGGAGTGCCCACTCTGTGCAGGCCGGGCATCCTGCACTGGTGTGGACGCTGACCCTGCTCCCAGGAGCTACGGGCCTGTGTCCAGAGGTGGGCACAGACAAGTCAACGGCAGCCACAGCCCCAGCTGACAAACAGGAAGTGTGGCAGGCTCTGGCAGCACAGCAGAAGGCATGGAGGATGAGAACAAACTTCCCCAAGGACACAGCACCACGTCAAGAAATGGAGGAGACCTGGGACATGAGTTAGCCGGCCAAAAAGGAGGGGACGGGGCGGGCATTTCAGGAAGGGAACAATGTGGAGTGTTTGTGTAGGGTCAGTTAAGCCAGAGCAGAAGTACAAGGTCGGGGGCCGGAGCCATCAGACTGGAGAGGTACAGAGGCCTCAGACCACGCAGGACTTCTAAATGCATGGGAAGTTTGATTTCAAACCCTAGAGCAAACGGGACTCACTGTGCTACTAGGATCAGATGGCCCTCAAAAAGTCTATGCGAAGTCAAAGCTGTCACAGAAAGACCACACAGTGTATCATTCTGTTTACATGAAATGTCCAGAAGAAGCAAATCCACAGAGACAGACTGCAGCTGAAGTGGTTGCCAAGGGCCAAGGAATGGGAGGGGGACACCTAAGGGGGACAGAATCTGTCTGCGAGGTGATGAAAAGATTCTAAATTAACTGTGGTGATGGCTGCACAACTGTCAAGACTAAAAATCACTGAAGTGTACACTTTAAATAGGTGAATTGTATATCTGAATTGTATCCTCAAAGCTGCTACCAAAAAAAAGGCAAGTAAAAAAAAGTCTTTTTTTGTTTATTTATTTTGAGAGAGAGAGAGAGAGAGAAAAGAGAAGAGAGAGCGCAAGTGAGGAAGGGGCAGAGAGGGAGAAAGAGAGAAGCCCAAGCAGGTTCCGCAGGGTCAGCATGGTCCCCGACATGGGCCTCAAACTCACAAACCTCGAGATCATGACCTGAGCCACCCAGGTGCCCCCCAGGTAAAAAGAATCCTAAGGCAGTGGCTGAAGTAGTTTAGGCATGGGAAAGACAACGTCAGATCTGCATTTCTAGATGGCAGGAGCTGCAGCAGGCTGAACGGACTGGGGTGGGGTAAGACTAGTGGCAGGAAACCAAACCCACAGTCTAAGTGTGTCTGTGGTGTGGGGGCGGACGGTGAAGAAAGAAGACAGAGCGGTAGCCTGAGGGGCCCTGGGCGGAAGGCAAGGGGTTCAGCCAGAGAAGAGGTACAACATCCTTGAGAGCAAAGATGAAAATGCAGGAGCCCAGAGAAAACCCACCAACGAAGGCCCCCAAAGAAGAGGGAGCAGGGCTGGGGTAGAGAGTTCACCAGGAGAGTCTGGCAACAAGGAAGGATTCTCCATTCTCAGAGACAGAAATAACGAAAGTGTGAAATGAGACAAACACAGGACTTGGGGAGGAAGGAGATCATGGGGGACAGCCTGGCGTTCTCAGGAGTTAGGAGGCAGGAGCGTGGCAGCGTTGTGGCTCGGCCACGGGGCCGGGGAACACAAGAGGTAAGAGGAGCAGGCGGTGGGAGTGAAGGCCCCCCAGAAGCCGGCAGCAGAACTGGTGAAGCCACATGGCAGGCACTGTCCTCGGCAGGCACTCTGCTCCTCGGAAATCTCACCGGGACCCTTCAGCGGAAGCAGGGAGAGGGATGCCATGGGGACTGGGAGGGAGGACCGAGAAAAAAATGGAAGGAGACCAGGGACCTGGTGAAAGAGCTCACAGTCGTGCGGTCCAGGCCGAGAGGCTGGGGGCGGCCAGGACAGAGGGTGGACGAGGAGGACCGGCAGGGTCCACAAAGCCATCGGTGAGGGTGGCCTGAGGAACCCCAAGCTAGGAGGGGGCATATACAGAGAGTAGAGGCAGACCCCCTGACTTCTAACTCGGAAAGACCCGACTCACAGTGGGGTTTTCTACAGGTCAGTCCTTTCCTATTGAAGAAACAGTCACAGGAATGTGAATATGCCAAATATCTTGAGATGCTAAGTAAGCCCCAGCAGGAGGGGAGAAGGGAAAACAGAAGAAAACACCAGACACCTCATTCGGGAGTGGGAGGCCAGGGAGCACTGAAGGTTTCCTGTAAAGAAGGTTCTGTGATCCTGAGCAGCCTGGGGGGAAAGGGGCCAGGTGACAAGCGGGTGCCCATACTGCAATCTCCAGTCAGGAGGCCTCCCGCTCCACTGTGTGACTCTGAGAAGAGCTCAAACCCAGCACAGCGCAGGTTCTGGACATCCGTTAGTCAAGGGAACAGAAGAAAGAATAAAGGCACCATAAGGACAGTTTCTGACGGTCCCAGTGAGACTCTTCTTCCTGGATATACGTCCTGCAATGCAAGAGAAAGATATGCCTGCAGGGGAGTTCAGGTTCACTCAGAGAAGGCAAGGAGCAGGGCGGCTAGGCTGGCTCAGGGGTCGGGGCTCTGTTGCGCTCACACCCTGCTGAGGAAGCCCGCAGGCCAACGCTGACCTTCGTGGTGGGACTCAGAATTCCGAGGAACCCAACGGCGCACCTAAGCAAATCCCTCCTCTTCCTGGGGAAACAGAAACAGGAAGCCTGGAGAAGACACCCTTTTCCTTGTCTTCTCAGCACTCCTCACTTGACAAGCAAGGGGCTTTTCAGTCACTAGGAAGGGAAAGATGTCAGGGGCAAATGCTTTCCTGCTGAGTCTGGCTGACTCTTCAGGATCCTGCCTCAGGACACCTGGAGCCTCACACGCCCAGAAGCACCTATCCGCATAGAGTCTCACGTTTTCTGCAGCACTGGGCTGGCCCCTGTGGGCAAGCCCCCCACACCGCCCTCACAGGTGACCCTCACTCATGGCCAGGCCCTAAAGCAGCCCTACTGGGAGGGGACTAATGAGTTGTTCTGGCTTGTTTCATCTGAAGACGAGTCACATGCAGGAAAAGAGGAATTCTAAGCAGAGCATTTCCACAAGAGAAACGATTCTCTTTCATTTTTGTCCACTTAATTATAAACACACACACAGAGGCATGCACCCATATACAAGCTGAAGATATGCATCGGTTATTCTAAAATCTTACAAAAGGTTTCTTTGTTGTGGTGCCTGGATGACTCAGTTAGTTAAGCGTCCGACTTCAGCTCAGGTCATGATCTCATGATTCATGGGTTTGGGTCCCACATCAGGCTCTGTGCCGACAGCTCAGAGCCTGGAACTTGCATTGGATTCTGTCTCTCCCTCTCTCTCTGCCCCTCCCCCACTTGTGTATGCATGCTCACTTGTGTGCTCTATCTCGCTCTCTCTCTAAAATAAACATTTAAGGAAAAAAAGGTTACTTTGTTTATATAGAGATTCAAGGGGCACAATGCTGATTGAATTTCAACTTCCCTGAAGCTAATGACTCTTTAAATTAAAGGGACATATATCCAGTTTCTTTTGGCCAGCCACAAATTATACAAGAGCCTTATGTTATGGACTGAACTGTGTCCCCCCAAATTCATATGTTGGGTCCCTAACCCCTCGTATGATTGTATTGGAGACAGAGTCTTTAAAGAGGTATTTAATGGGGGCACCTGGGTGGCTCTGTCACTTAAGTATCTGACTCTTGGTTTCAGTTCAGGTCATGAGCTCATGGCTTCATGGGTTCGAGCCCTGCATCAGGCTATGTGCTGGCAGTGCAGAGCCTGCTTGGGATTCTCTCCCTGTCCCCAACTCTCTCTCTGCCCCTCTCCCACTTGTGCTGTCTCTATCTCTCTCAAAATAAATAAATAAGCTTGAAAAAGAAAAAAAAAGGCATTTAATTTAAGGTTAAATGAAGTTGGTGACCTTATAAGAAGGAGGAAGAGACACAAAGGAGGAGCATACATAGGAAAGGCCATGTGAGGACAAAATGAGGTGGTGGCCATCTACAAGCCAAGGAGAGACACTTCAGGAGAAACCACCGCCGCTGGCACCTTGATCTTGGACTTCCAGCCTCCAAGACGGTGAGAAAACAATATCCTGTTTTAGCACCCAGTCTGTGGCACTTCATTATAACAGTGCTAACAAACTAATACCCTTGGCCTTCCTTTAGTCTCAATTCCCCTCTGTTCAAAAATCTTGCCTGTGTCAGGAGTTAAAACAGAAAAGCTGGGGCTCCTTCTCTTTCCTTCCTGAACAAGTCAGCCCTAAACCCGTGCAATTAGGTGAAGCGGAACAACACAGGCTCTGTGCCGGCGTGGGGTGGCGGGGTGGGGAATGCAAGTGGAGGAGAAGGCCATCTGTGTGGCTGTGCAGAGGGCGACGGGAGATTGGGACACACAGGAGAAATGATCAGGTAAGTAAATATGCTAAAGATATTGGGAGTCCAGTTCCACTGTCCAAAAAGAAACTTAGAAATATATGCATACTGGGCAGAATGTAAATCCTAAATACAACATAGTTTCCTACTATAGCCCGAATCCTGTTGGGTTTCATGAGCCTTCATGATGTGTCTCTACCTACTTCTCTCCGACCTCATCTCATGCCCTCACCACGCTCCAGTTCTCCTTTGTGCTCCGTTCTTTTCAGTCTCGGGACTCCAGCTCATGCTGTTCCCTCTGCCTGGAACGTTCTGGCCACCTCCTAAACTGACCAACTCCCAGTCTCCCTCTAGGTCTCGTCCTGAGAGCCACTTTCTCTGAGAGGCCTTCTGCTGTACAAGGAATGTTCCTGACCCTTCAAAATTCAGGTGGAGACCCCAATTGCCAGTGTGATGGTATTAGGAAGTGGGGCCTCTGGGAGGTGATTGGGTCATGAGGGTCGAGTCTCATGAAGGGATTAGTGACCCTATAAAAGAGGCTCCAGAGAGCTCCCTTACCCCTTCCCCATGTGAGGACACAGTAAGAACATGGTCATCTATAACCAGGGAGTGGGCCCTCATCAGATTCCAAATCTTGCTCTTGGACTTCCCAGCCTCTAGAAATAAATGTTTGTTGTCTAAACCACTCAGTCTATGGTAATTTGTTGTAGCAGCCAGAATAGACTCATTCCCTAGCTTCCCAACCTCCTGTTTTTCTCGCAGAGCCCCCATTCTCTTCCTTGGCATTCATCCCATTGGTAACTCTGTACTTGCATCTGTTCAATGGCTGCCTCCCCCATGAGGCTGAGAGCCCAGCAGAGGCAGGACCTGGGTCAGCCTTGACCATCCTGTTTCCCAAGAGGAAAATTACATGTGAGTATGTGTGAGAGAGAGGGAGAGAGAGAGCGTGTGTATGTTTAGTTTATGCACCTCAGATTTCTCACTAAAGCTAATGTAATAAGTGGAAAAGAGTAAATTCAGAACTGTGTGGAACAGTAAGAATAACCACGGGGAAGGAAAAATTAACTTTCATGGGAAAGCAGGCTACTGACAAACAAAAGTGTTACAGTCTTACAGATGGGGAAATCATTTCTAGAAAGGAGAATAACTGTAGAATGTATCAACATTCAGCTTCAACCTTGAACTTCAGCCAAATCTGGTATTTGGTGGTGGCCCTGGAAGGTTCAATAAGCAAATGCCTCCCTCGGCATCATTCCTAGCATCCCTGGACCTGTGTGTAGGCAGAGGTCCTGGGTGTGTATGCGATTCTATCACACGGATCAGCATCATAACCTCAAAGACAAGCCATGCCATTTAGATTTATTGCTAATATCTGAATATTCAGGTTAGCTAGAAAAGAAGCTTTGTTCCTGTGTTATGTCACACCTTTTACATCTGACTTCTAAAACGTTAAATACTGAAATTGTGATAATATTTTTAAAATTTGCTGAATTTTCAGGTTTATTCTTCCATCCTAGAAGTTTGTTCCAGGATGGTAGTGTCTGGCTTCACTTATATTGATATGTTGATTTACATCAGCCACTCACTCAGCCATTCAGCCAAAATATGTAACATCTCTAACATTAATTAGTGTGCTGTGACATAATGAGATGTTTACTGGCAGCCTTTAAAACATTCATTTTCAAAGGCAACAATGACAAAATGGGAAATGTCAGATTCCTGAAATAGACCCAGAGCCCTGATGTATTCTATTTCGAAGAGAATCCAAACCCAAGAGGAATATTTTTGTTTTCCACCCACACCTGACCTAAGACCTCTGAATTCAGGGGAATTAATGTTTTTTATTGTCCTCTACAACCACTTCAAAACACAGCTGCTTCCTACCAGACTAAGTAACCTCCCATTCCCCCTCCAAATAAAAGAAAAGTCCCAGACCTCTATTCTGATGGTGGGTGGAAAGGGATGTCAAATGATCAAAGGTCCCTTTGGAAACACAGGGGCCACGTATGTGTGCAGAGCCTTAGACAGTAGACAGAGACTCAGAGCCTAGCCAAGTGAGTCACCGGGGATGCAACTGCTAAGCACAAAACCCCGCCTAAAGCACTCACACCCCTCATTACCAGCAAGTCCTGCCGCCTCTGGGGAAGCCTCAGCTGGACCAGGCAGAGTTGGTGGCCACCAGCTCACCTCAGCTCTTTATTTATTTATCTATACAAATACTCTGCTTTATCTTTAGCACAAATGATCGTTTTCCAGTATTTTTCTTTTTCCATTTAGTTAAAAAAAATTTTAATGTTTGTTTATATTTGAGAGGGAGAGAGAGAAACAGAGCACAAGCAGGGAAGTGGGACAGAGAGAAAAGGAGACACAGAATCCGCAATAGGCTCCAGGCTCTAAGCTGTCAGCACAGAGCCTGATGCGGGGCTTGAACTCACGGACCACGAGATCCTGACCTGGGCTGAAGTCGGATGCTTAACCGACTGAGACACCAGGCGCCCCTTTGTTTTTCCACTTAATATATCTTAGAGATTATTCTAAGATAGAAACTATACTTAAATAAAAACTTGGAAGAAAACAGTTTTAAAAACCTACTTTAAAAAATTTGTATTATTTAAGTAGAGCTGACATACTATGTTAGTTTCAGCCCCTGAGCTGTCTAAAAAATGGCTTCATCTCCTAATCTCCAGCTGTGGCATTCATTTATTGAGGCCTGAGCTTTAGGTTAACACAGAGATTTAGTTTAGCAGTCTGGGAAAACGCTCTTCTTGTTAATTGATATTTCCTTCTTTCCTTCCCCAGGGAAAAAGAATGAAGATAACCTTCCTATCTGCCTTTCCCTTTTTCCCAATTTGACTTTTCCAGTGGTTTTCTGCCTTGGCTAATCAGAACTTTCAGAAGGAAATCTCTTTTTCAAGGAAACAGTGGCAAACTACAATGGTGGCGAATAAAAGACACAACGTTCATGCAGGCTAGAAGCATGTGTCACGCCCCAGTCAGTAGAAGCGCCGAGAGCCTGCCCTGCCTGGAGTCCATCTGTTGGGCCAACGGCGCAGGCTCTTGAGCAGGAGCACCCGCCCTCCTCTTCCTCAAGCCACTCAGCCAGCAGCCCAGCTCCCCTTGGCTCAGAGCTGGTCCAGGCAGCAGGCTGTGTCACTGAGGTAAAATGATGGCCACACACTGCTTCAGACTACTGATCTGTCCTGATGGCTGGAACTACGATGCAGAATGGTTCTAGAAGAACAACCCGGGACTGGAAGAGGCATGCTAAGAAAGGGAGGAGAGAACCTCATGAAGCTCTAATGGGATACAGTATAAGCTAGAAATAAGAGAAAATAAAGGCTCAACTTAAATAATAAGTTTCTGCTTATAATCCCCTTTTTGGAATTTCTGACATCAAATTGCCTAGAAAACTTGAAACTGCTAAGTGCCAAGGAAAACAAAAGGCGCTCGCTGTATTTTCTCCCCAGAAACTGCATCCTTGGGAGGAGCTTCGCTGCTAACGCCAGGAGCTGGGCTGGGAGGCGCCCCAGCTTGGCCCATCTTCCCACTCAGATCCCAGCACACATCAAGAGAAGCCATCCTTTGCTGCCCCCTCGGGCTCTACATCTGTTTCGAAAAACATTTAAAAAATTTTCTTTTTTTTAAATAGGGGCTCCTGGGTGGCTCAGTTGGTTAAGGTCCGGCTTCAGCTCAGGTCATGATCTCACACTTCGTGGGTTCGAGCCCAACATCGGGCTCTGTGCTGACAGCTCAGAGCCTGGAGCCTGCTTCTGATTCTGAGTCTCCCTCTCTCTCTGACCTTCCCCTGCTCGTGCTATCTCTGTGTCTCACAAAAATAAAAAACATTTAAAAAAATTTTAAAAAAACAACAATAACAAAGTGTAATCTCAGAAAGAAAACCACCAGCAGCAGGTCACAACTAAGCAGCAGAAACCTGAACTTGCTCTCCCCATCTTCAGACATCAGAGTTCAGGCCTTGAGGGGTATCCCCACATAATACAGGCTGGCTCAGCTGAGGGGAGCATCTCCTCTAAACAGATGTCTAAGGGGTGGCGGGAAGGGGTGGGGTCACAGGCTTACCCACGGGGCCACAAGGCCAAGAAACCCGTCTCACAGCAGACTCATCCCCTGAGGTTGAACATGCCCAAGGAGGAAAGAAGAAAGGCTCGCACAGGAGGTGGTGTTCTCCCAGGTCCCCTAAGGTCCTAAATGCTTACCTTGGTACGAGGTGGTTGAACTTGTAAGAACTGAAGACGTCTTGGATCTTTTCTTCTACTTTTGCCTGGTAAGGAGATGGGAGAGAGAGAAAACATACACCTATGAGCCTCTATCAACATTTTTCTCCTGTTGCCACAAATGCCCATTGGTTGTAGTTGTTTGGTGTCAATTTGTACTTCACGTACTATAAGACTAGATTCAGGGACTCTGCAGGATGACAGGCTCAGGACAGAGAATGCTCTGTACCAGGCTGGCATTAAAATCAACTTCTGAAGTAAACCATCCATGTATCCAAGCTAATGGCAGTTCTGGAGTTTGGCGCACTGGCACCAGTTACTGAGGGAGCAGACAAGGTATTTTGATCGAGAGATTGATGCTTGCCTGCTCCATGACGCTGTTTAGGTGTTCACTTAACTAGCCATTCACAAATACAAAATTAATTTCTGCCAAGTGTCATACTTCTTATTGTCAGATCGAACTGTTTAAATACAGACTGAGCAGTATTAGAATTCCCTAAGGGATTTACAAGAACATTGACCACTGAAATACCAAAGAAACAGCACATCTGGTCATTGGTCTTATGTCACACAAAGGACTCCACAGTCCCATAACATGAAGGATCTCAGAAAGTCAGGTCACAAAAAAAAAATAAAATAAAATAAAAGGAGATCGCCTGTTTCCTCTGAAGACCTACCACAGCGCAGTCCTACAGTTCAGCTTCTGTAAAGAAAGGGCCAGCAGTGCAGGAGTGGACTGGTTGACAAGATACAGGCTCTCCTTCACCGGCATCCCTGTTCTTTGTAGTGAGGCATGTCCTCATTGAGATTTCAAGGTACATAATAATGTCCTCTCTGGGAATTTCAAAATGCATTCTTTATTTCCCAATCACCCACGCATTAGAGCATCTAGTCCCTTGACATGTGTGCAAGAATTATTTGTGACGATGAGGGGAGCGCTGATGTGAGCCGTCTAAGACGGCAGCCAGTCTCAAATTATTTACACTTGGTTTTAGGATATACTTTGGTATTTGCCTCTGAACATGAGTTTGAGGGATAATCTGGCTAAGAGTTTATGATACTTCAAAAAACAGAAGTCACAGGGCACCTGGGTGGCTCAGTTGAGTGTCTGGCTTTGGCTCAGGTCATGATCCCACAGTTCGTGGGTTTGAGCCCCGTGTCAGGCTCTGTGCTGACAGCTAGCTCAGAGCCTGGAGCCTGCTTCAGATTCTGTGTCTCCTCTCTCTCTCTGGCCCTCCCCTGCTCATGCTGTCTCTCTCTCTCTCTCAAAAATAAATAAAATGTTTAAAAATCAAAAACAAAAAAAAACTTTAAAAAATAAAAAAGAAGTCACTGTGAGAATCTGACTCAAGAGGAAAAAGGAATTTGTCCCAATTCTTGACTATTCCTTTCTGAGACACTCACACAGGACCAACATGGACCAGACTAAAACACAGACTGCATTACTCAATTATGCCTTCCTTAGCTGTAAGCTGAAAGGGACAGAAAAGTATATGAAAAACATGCGTGATTAAGATCATAAAGATTTGCTACATTATAGCTAAGTGAATCGATGAGTTCTCAATGAAACAAAACCAAGTGGGAGGAAAACTCACTTCCTTTACCCCAGTACAAATGCACACGACTCAGTAATACTCCAGGGTGAATGGATGAGCCCATCACTTCCTTAGCATTGTGACACTGAGATTCCTAGGAAGAAAAAAGTTCAGCCAAGAGACCCACCTTCAGCTCCCCCTCGGACAACACAGCAGCCAAGTACTAGATGAGGAAAATGGAGGTTTATTGCTAAACTCGGATACCTGACAGACATAAAGCAGAGAGAGCTTAAAATATTCCCAACACAGTGTCATTTCTCTTTGGATTTCCTAATCACTCTGCTGCAGAATGAACAAGAGATATTCCAATGCAGGTAGTAATGAACTCATGTGTGAAAATCTAAGTTATGCGTTCTAATAAATACCTGAGCGTTACAGGTCAGCTGTTCATAAAAATGGACAAATAACAATTCCCTTTATCTTCTCTTAAGACTTGGCATATTTTTCTAATGGTTTCATTGAGATATAATTCACATATCATTCAATTCATCCACTTAAAGTGTATCATTCAGTGGCTTTTACTTTTCATTCACACTCAGAGTTGTGCATCTATCACCACAATCAATTTTAGAACATTTTCACTACCCGAGAAAGAAATCTCGCACCCGTGAGCAGTCACCCCCA
This sequence comes from Suricata suricatta, assembly GCF_006229205.1. Lineage (NCBI taxonomy): Eukaryota > Metazoa > Chordata > Mammalia > Carnivora > Herpestidae > Suricata > Suricata suricatta. The sequence goes on from NC_043708.1 coordinate 34,493,504, forward strand.
ACTCTCCCCCCTCCTCAGCCCCTGTCAACCACTCATCTACTTTCTATCCTTATGGACTTGTCTATTCTGGATATTTCACATAAATATAATCACATAATATATAGTCCTTTGGGACAGTCTTCTTTGACTTAGCATTCATGTTGTGTCATGGACCATAACTTCATTTCTTTTTAGTGCCAAGTAAAATTCCATTTTATGGATATATCACATTTAGTTTATCTATCATTCATCAGCTGATGGGCATTTGAGTTGTTCCCACATTGGGATTAGTACAAATAAAGTCACCATGAACATTCTTATACAAGTTTTTGGATGGACATGTTTTCATTTCTACTTAGATACAGGCATAGACCTGACGAGTGGAATGGCTGGATCATATGGTAACTCGATGTTTAACTCTTTGAGGGGCTGTTAGACTGTTTTCTTTTCTTTTAAGTTTATTTATTAATTTTGACACAAAGAGAGAGTGAGAGAGAGAGCACACCAGTGAGAGAGGAACGGGGGGCGGGGGTGTGTGGAGGAGAGAATCCCAAGCAGGTTCCACAATGTTAGCACAGAGCCCAATGTGGGGCTCGAATTCACAAACTGTGAGATCATGACCGGAGCCAGAGTCAAGAGCTCTCCCTTAACTGACTGAGCCACCCGGGAGCCCCTTGACTGTTTTCCAAAGCAGTCCTACCATTTTCCATTTCCACGCATAATGTATGAGCATTCTAATCTCTTCACATCCTCACCAACACATGTTGCTCTGTGTGGGTTTGATTATACCCATCCTAGTGGCTGTGAAGCAATATTTCACTGATTGCAATTCTCTGATAGCTAATGATGTTGAGTATCTTTCTATGGGCTTAATTGTCATTTGTATATTTTCTTTAGAAAAATGTCTATTCAGATACTTCATTCTCTTTTTTTTAATTGTTGTCCTTTTATTACTGAATTGTAATACTTCCTTATATATTCTAGACACAGTACCTTACCAAATACATGATTACAAAAATGTACTCCCATTCTATGTGTTGTCTTTAGGAACTGGTACATCTTAGAAAAGGATCACTAGAGCTCACAGTATGGTTTCTAGAGTACAACTTTAAAGTTTATTTATTTTTTTGAGAGACAGAGATAGCCCAAGTAGGGTAGGGGCAGAGAGAGAGGAAGACACAGAATCTGAAGCAGACTCCAAGCACTGAGCTGTCAGCACAGAGCCCAACACAGGGCTCAAACTCACAAACCCCTGAGATCATGACCTGAGCTGAAGTTGGACGCTTAGCCGACACCCAGGCACCCCTAGAATACAACTTTAAAAATAATGCTTAGCAAAATTAGCCTGCAAATTTTTTCACAAATAGTAACGAATTAATATAGAAATTAAAAAGAATTCATCTGAGGGAGGGGGCACCTGGGTGGCTCAGTCGGTCATGCATCCAACTCTTGATTTCAGCTTAGGTCTTAACATCACGATTATGAGATCAAGACACGTATTAGCTCCATGCTGGGCGTGGAGCCTGCTTAAAAAAGAACTCATCTGAGGAAGAGAAAATCAAAGTAATCTCCAAAACATGCAACATCCTTTTTTGCCTTCCCTTCTCCCTCTCCTGCCAAGTGTTATATAAAATCTGAGTAAATTTGTTACTGAGAAGATGTAAGCATTCTTTGCTCTGATTCGTGTAGCAGAAGGAAAGCAGATAAGCTACTTGTACACAAAGGCATTACCATAGCCAGCCTGAGACTGCTATCCTTGGAAAGGCCAGCTTGAAAGGTTGACCCGTGGCCGGGGTCTGGAAACCTGAATTTGGAGCGGGTCCCCCCTATTCCCAGAACTGATGAGTGGCTCACTGTACCGAAACTGCATACACAATCTTGTTTATGCTGAACAGTTATGCTACTTTCTTTCTGCGAGCCTGGAAGGTTGAGACGTGCTGGGCAGAAGGTATGTATGTGACCAAACCCCAGTAAGAACCCTGAGCCCCAAGTGTCTAACAAGGTTCTCTGGGAGACAACACTTTGCACGTGTTGTTACAATTTGATGCGGAGAAATGAAGCACATCCAGTGTGACTCCACTGGGAGATGACTCTTGGCAGCTTGTGTCTGGTTTCCTGCAGACTTTACCCTGTGAGTCTTTCACTTGCTGATTTTGCTTTGTAGGCTTTTGTTGTCATAAATCAGAACCATGAGGACAACTACTGAATTCTCTGAATCCCTGTAATGAATCAACTAGGGGTAGTCTTGGGGACCCTGAACATATTAGGAGATTTAGAAATTTAGCCTTTGGGATAGAATTAAGGGAAGAAGTCCTAAGAACTGGTCAATATCTATAACTAAATTCCTTTTAAAATTTTTATCAAAATCCTCACTTTAAAATAGGAGAAATGACATTAACTATTTTTAAAAAGTTACCTCAGTCATGAAAACTCTGGATATATAGTTCTCAAATCAGAATTTAAAAAAAAATCAGCTTCAATACCTCATAGGGATGCAAAAGAATGCCCACTTTCCCTGAACTCTCCCCTTTATCTTGGATTTCCACATTTTCCTTTCCATCCCAAAGGAACACACTATTCTATTCTAGTCAGTCTCTCCTGTCAGTATGAGAAGAACTCCAATAGGCAAGGCAGTTACCGATGGGGACAACACAAAGGCTGATTAACAGCCCCATAACAACAGATAACTTTTTATTTTGCATAAATAGCAAAGGGCCCATAGGTTCATTTCCCTTGGGCACAGGGCACACAGTTCCTGACCATATTAATGAAAGTGATGTGCCCCTTTGGGGAGGAGGATGACAGCCTAAAGCATGTGATCTGTTTCAGAAACACTGCTATAGGAAATGTTACAAGAAACGTCACCAGGATGAGTCACCAGAAGAGTTAGTCCTAAGGATTGGCTCTTCAAAATTCCTAAATAGCCTGGAAAAGAAATCACTTTGACTAGTTCAAATCATACACACACATGTGGCTTATGAACAAGTAATAAATTGTATCATTTATCTTGAATGTATCATAGATAAGCTGCTATATAACGATTGCCACTTCAGATAGCTGTGAAATTAGGTGATTAACTAGTTGTTACTTAACCTTCTAATTTCTGTATAAGTCTAATTACATGAAACAGAAGTTGGTGTTTTGATTTTTTACTTTGCTTTTCTGTTTGGAGTGTCATTGTAACTACTGTATTGTAAATGATGGAAAATAATTGCATATGTTAAAAAAATATGAAACTTTATAAACTAAAAAAATAAAATTTAAAAAAAAATCATACACACACAAACACAGAAAGAATCTTGAGGGGGCTACCCAGGTGGCTCGGTCAGTCGGTTGAGCTCTGACTCTTGATTTTGGCTCATATCCAGCCCCATTGTCAGTGCAGAGCCCACTTGGGATTCTCTCTCTCTCTTCCTTTCTCCCTGCCCCTCCCCTGCTTGCTCTCCCTCAAACATAAATAAATAGAGGAGTGATGGTCATGGAGGAAGGTACTTGTGGGGAAGAGCACTGGGTGTTATATGCAAACCAGTTTGACAATAAATTATATATGAAGTTAAAAAAAATAAATAAACTTTAAAATAAAATAAAACAAAATAAAATAAATCCTTTAATAATCTATATGAAAGACAGATTAGGTGGAGAGTAAACAGATGCTGTCAACTGTTCTGTATATTTAATACTTTTATAATAAAATGTTGGATGAAATTATTAAGAATCAAAACAAAACAAAAGAAAACACTTAATGCCCAAATTTCACCATGACTACTTTAGGCGTAAGATTTTTGAAAGATAAACACATTTGCAGACATATACACAATGCATCCATATCCTAAGAGGCCTCAACTTTTGTACTTCTGTGGCCACCTTGGCCTCACCCCATTTTAGCAAGACACCTACCAAATCGGTGGAGCCAGAATCCCCCATCTTTTGTTTTCTTTTTTTTTAATTTTCAAGTTAGTTAACATACAGTGTAGTCCTGACTTCAGGAGTAGAACCCGGTGATTCATCTCTTATGAATTCCCCATCCTTAATATCTGGTCATCCTCAGTATCTGACTGGGTTCCTCATCCTCTACTGTCCCCACGTGATGTCTGATACCTTGGCCTGCCTCTAGGGGGCATCCTGTTCAAATGGGTTAGCCAGAATTCCTCCCTTTTTCCTCAGGAGTCCTCTTAGTAAATTTCCATCCACCAATCCCTCCACCTTGCTCCTTGACTATAAACTCTCACTTTCCCCTGTATTCAGAATTGAGCCCAATCTTTCTCTCCTACTGTAAATGTCACCATAGTAATAAAGTCTTGAATAAAGACTTCCTTTAACAAATGTCATAAGTAATTTTTCTCCTAATAATACCACCTATTGGGGTGCCTGGGTGGCTCAGTTGGTTAAGTGTTGGACTCTTGATTCCAGCTCAGGTCCTGATCTTAGAATTTGTGAGATCGAGTTCCACATCAGGCTCTGTTGGGCTCTGCACTGACAGTGCAGAGCCTGCTTGGGATTCTCTCCGCACCCCCCACCCCCTATGTTTCTCTGTCCCTCCCACACTCACATGCACATGCACTCTCTCAAAATAAATAAACATTTTATAAAAACAAACAAACAGAAAACAATACCACCCACATCCACCGGCAAAGTGACTAAAGTTGAAAGAACCAACAGCATCAATTGCTGGAAAGTTGTAGAGCAACCAGTGCTCTTATACAATGCGGGGGAGGGTATAAAATGTACAACCACTCTGGAAAAGGCCAGAAGTTTCTTATAAAACTCAGCATACACCCACCGCATGATGCAACAATTCCACTTTTAGGTCTTTCCTCAAGAGAAATGAAAATATATGCTCACAAAAAGACTTCTACAAGAATGTAGCATTTCTAGCAGCTAATATCCAAAATCCAGAAATAGCTCAGTTGTCCAAGGAGAGGGGCATACATCTTAAAAATCAATAACAGTGTTAAAAAAGAAAACCACAGGCCCCAAATAAAGTCACTTATGCTAGGCCACGTCACCAAACTGGGGCTTAATATCTAACCTAACTGCACTTTCAACCTCTCTGAGACATGCAATCTTAACCAGTCAAGAATTTTCTGGTCAGTGCCAATAAGGTAACTTGTCACATGGGCCCTCTCCTTGGACATGGCCATGAAAAGCGTGACTATCCAAAATAAACCTTTTTCCCATGTCTGATTTCTTTGTTCTACCTTCAAAAACTTCTCCCTTTCTGTAGCCCTTTGGAGTCCCTTTCTACTTGCTAGAATAGATGCTTCCCAATTAATGAATCGTTTAAGAAAGCCAATTAGATCTTCAAATTTATTCAGCCGAATTGTGTGGTTTTTTTTAATGTTTTATTTATTTGAGAGAGAGACAGTGTGAACAAGGGGAGGGCCAGAGACAGAAGACCCAGAATCTGAAGACAGTCTCCAGGCTCTGAGCTGTTAGCACAGCTCAAACCCATGAACCATGAGATCATGACCTGAGCCAAAGTCAGACACTCAACTGACTGAGCCACCCAGGCGCCCCTGAATTGTGGTTTTTAACGGATTAGGTGGCAGCACTGGGATCCAAAGAAAATCCTCTGATGGCATGCAGAGACAATGACAAGCACAGGTGTGGGGCCCTGCAAACCCTTTAGAGTTCAGGGTCTTTCTCACCATTCCTGAGGGCTGCTGGCAAGCTCCTCTCCAGGGAGCACCCCGTCCAAATGGCTGTCCAGTCTAGGGTTACTGGTCAGTCTAGCCCTAGTCCTTAGCCCTTGGTTCAATCTGCAGTTTCACGTCGGAATCCTTTCCCTAGTTCCAGTCCACAGTCTCCATTGATGGAGTCTGCTGGCTTAATCCAGCCTGGAAAGTCCTGGTGGTGTGCACAGGGCTGCTATTAGGCAATCTGCAGTAACTTCTAAACCCCATGAACTCACACTAAGTCCCAACTGTAAACCCTTTTAAAGATCATTTTTAAATTTTTTTAATTTTTTATTTTTTATTTTTGAGAGACAGAGAGAGGCAGCGTGAGCAGGGGAGGGTCAGAGAGAGAGAGGGAGACACAGACTCTGAAGCAGGCTCCAGGCTCTGAGCTAGTTGTCAGCACAGAGCCCGACACGAGGCTCGAACCCACGAACCGTGAGATCATGACCTGAGCCAAACCGACTGAGCCACCCAGGCACCCCTAAAGATCATTTTAAAAAGTATACAGTAATTAAGTTGTAGTGATCACAGATATACACCAATTTGACACACTGTAAAAGAATTCTAATGTTACACAATTGAGTAGTTGTAACTTGGGAAAAATATTCTTACTCATATTGAAAAGGGACTTATCTCAAAAAGCTGAAAATGTGGTCTGGAAAAATACAATGGTTGATCAAAAATGTGGCTCTAGCAAGATAAAAATACTAAGGGCAAAGATGTATGTGAGGATTTCAGAGAAAAACTTTTATAAATAAAGAGGAAAAACAGTATTTCTAAACTAGTGTGATATTACAAAGTATGTGATTCTAAATAGGTACACATACCTAAATTTAAAGTGTAAATTTTGCAAGTAGGCATTTGATTTGTTCACCTACATACTTAAAAGTACCCATATTTTCAGAATGCCTCAGTGGCTCAGTCGGTTAAGCGTCCAACTTCAGCTCAGATCATGATCCTTTGGTTCGTGAGTTCAAGCCCTGCATCAGGCTCTGTGCTGACAGCTCAGAGCCTGGAGCCTGGTTCAGATTCTCTGTCCCCCTCTCTTTCCCTGCCCCTCCTCCACGTGTACTCTTTCTCTCTCTCTCAAAAAAAAAAAAGTAAATAAACATTAAAAAAAAATTTTTAAGTATACATATTTTCAAGTTGACCAAAAACTTTTTTTTTGGCCTTTTTAATAGGAAAAATGGAAGAAATTTGATATTCGGAATTGCCTTACAGTTGAGCAACACAGTACATGCTGAATTTCAATAAAGCAAAACTGATTCACCCCAGCTAGCCTACTAGACCACATAACCAAGCAGAGCTCCAGTTCCTTCTATCAAAGGCACAAAAAACAAACAAGCTTGATCACATTTAGTGACTTGTTTCATCCCCATTTCATAATCTTTCAGATTATGACTTGAAACAAGTCAACAGTAGGTGTCCAGGATTCATTCCTGGACCCTTGAGGTTCCTGCCGTCAGGATCTGCAGTGGCACAAGGCTCAACCCTTGAAGCCAGCTCCTCAGCCTGTCTCTGCACCCCTCTCCACCACCCACCCCCACTTCCACTGGCCTCACCCACCCAGCTGATCTAATTTCCTACCACAGCCAACCTGCCCCCTCCATTACCCATAAAGTGGGGTCTTCCTCCTAACAACTCCTCTGACAGGAATGGCTGTCCCCCAACTCCATATTTTACAACCCAACATTCTCCATGAAGTTGTCCTTACCCCCTCCTCAGCCCACAACATCCTGGCTTCCACTCCCCAAGCCCTTGTGCAATGCAGTCATAACTCCGCACTTACATGCTCTTGTAAATTATTTTGTGGTTATTTCAGGTATATAATTTTTCTAACAGAAAACAGTTTTGAGGGCAGGAACTAAAACCGATAGTCCTTCCAGATACCCTTCACAGTTGGTTATTCCTTGACCGAATGCTGTCGGATGACCTCATGCCATTTCAAGTGGAGGAGGCTTTTGTCCCTGCTCAAGGACAAACTAAAAGAAAAACAGGGTGGTGTCTTCTGTAAACAACTGTTTCTGGCAAACGTACTACCTCTGGGACTGTGCCAGTAATAACCTATGGCCTGAATCACGGAGCATTTGCAATGGGGTGATTGCGGATAACACACAAAAAAGAAGACAAACATATCTTGCTTTCTAGAGTTGCAAAAGGTTCTCCGTCCACCCAACCCATCAGTGAAACAGTTTGTCAAAGTAGAAATCTTTAAAAATATCCAGGGCACCTGGGTGGCTCAGTTGGTTAAGCGTCCAACTTCAGCTCAGGTCATGATTTCACGGTTCGTGGTTTGAGCCCCGCTTCAGGCTCTGTGCTGACAGCTAGCTCACAGCCTGGAGCCGGTCTTTGGATTCTGTGTCTCCCTCTCTCTCTGACCCTCCCCTGCTCATGCTGTCTCTCTCTCTCTCAAAAATAAATTTAAAAAACATTAAAAAAAAATAAAGTTTAAAATACCCAGAACTTGCCCACTCCTCATTACATCTACTACCACAGCCCTGAGCTGGGCTGCTGTCACCCATCACCTGGAGTACGGCAATAGCCTAACTGGTTTCCCCCTACCTACCCCCACCTCCTCCCAATCTCCTCTCAACAGTGACCTACACGGGCCTCTAAAAATACTGGTCAGATCAAGTCAAAACTCTCAGATCATACAGATCAGCCTGACTCCTGGCAGGAAACAGATGGCACATTCAAAGTGGGTGATTTAAGGAGAGTTTATGAAGGAACTAGTTGCAAAAGTGTGGGCAGGTGTAGGGAAACCACAGGAGAGGGCAGTACTCTGGGCCAGGCAAACAGGGATACTCGATCCCCTCCCACGCCTGGAAGTGTGGAGAGAAAGAGTGAAGAGGGCACCAGAGAGCTCCAATGGAAGGTGCCTGATGAGAATTGTGAGTGCCTCCAGTCCAGAGACCCTGCAGACCGTGCAATCCTGAAGAAAAGGAGTAAGTATGCTGACCTCACTCTCCCTCGCTCTCATTCCCTATCAATACACCCCATGGCCATAAGGCAAGGGAACCTGTCCACGCAGGGTCACCTGTTGGGGCACATCTGCAGACAGGGCAGAAAAGGATAGAGTGGATCTGGGGAGGTAGACAGAAAACTACCCAGTCAAATGGCTTCCCTTCTCAATAAAGGTATTCGAAAGTATACTTACAATGGTCTGTAAGACCCTATATGATCTGACCTCATCTCCTATCCTCCTGTTTACTAAAATCTCTCCTCACAGTGGCTCTCCACTCACCCAGCACTAGGGAGACCCGAGGTCCTTTATACTTACTGCTTTCTCCACCCAGAATGCTTTTTCCCCAGACACACACAGCTTACTCCCTCACTTACTTCAGGTCTCAGTGCAAGTTGCAAGCACATCATCAGAGGTTTTGTCTTACCTCCTTATATAAGACCTCTCCTGCTCTTACCCACCCTTTCCTGGCATACTCCATCTCTCTTATCCTGCTTTCACTTTCTCCACTTCTATATAAATTAGATTGATTGATTGATTGATTGATTGATTTTCCCCCCATTTTGTTGACTGCCTCCCTGGCCTAGAACAAAGTTTCATAAAAGCATCAACTTGGCCTCTTTTGAGTTCTTGGCAGTTCTTGGCACACATAAGACACTCCAGTAGTTGCTGAACAAATAAAAATGTAAATGAATAGAACCGAAGAATCCATAGCTAAGAGCTCCTTAATCTGTTTATAGATTTAAATTTCTATAATCAAATTGTTGTTGAACCTACAATTAAGTCTCCTGATAATCAGATAGGAAATGGGAGACAAGCATTTGTTCTTATTGGCAATGGCATAAAACTGAACCCTATCAGTAAATCCCTATGAATAAATGGATGGAACCAAAAGAATAACAGCAGTATCTTCTGTAGACAACTCCTCCTAACAAGGTTTCTTATGAAAATATATCATCATTAACCTATCAAACTAGTACTTCTCTAAGCCTCAGTTTTCTTGTCTGGGAAATGGAAAAGAACTGAATGATACAATGTATGGAGAGCATTTAGCACAGAACTGGGACCCAGTAAATGGACACTACTGATTATGTAGTGTTGGCACTGAGGTAACCATTGGTATGAGATACTATAGCATCTTCCTACTCTCTGAACTGTTTATTCCAGACTTTTAAAATGTGAGCTGGAAGAATGACATGGAAAAGACATGTAGGATGCTAACCTAAAACACAGTAGAGCCTAAATTTGAAAGACAGCATATTATAACCATGTTCTACATCAGAACTTAGCTTCCACACTTGGCCCAAGCCTTGGCTGATCCTTTAGTAGCCCAGAATCTTGCTGCATCCATTTAAAAAAATGTTATATTTATTCATTTTTGAGAGAGAGAGAGAGAGAGAGAGAGAGAGCGAGCATGAGTGGGGAAGGAGCAAAGAGAGACACACAGAACTCGAAGCAGGCTTCAGGCTCCAAGCTGTCAGCGTAGAGCCTGATGCAGGGCTCGAACTAATGAGCTGTGAGATCATGACTTGAGCTTAAGTAGGACGCTAAACTGACTGAACCACCCAGACACCCCTTGCTGCATCCATTTTTGCAACACTTATTATGTCTAGACATTTAAAATATAAGTGCTAGTGTTTCTTGGCAGGAACTAAGCAGGGGCACTTCACTGAAGGAAAAAAAAAAGCAGTACAGGAAAAAGAGAGCAGATCAGTGAAACTCCTGATAGTTTTCCTGTTTTTGACTTGCCCCTTAAAACGTAAAAGTCTCTGTTCTGGTCTTTAAACTAACAGACCAGCTTCTGATTCCCATTTTTCCACTAATATTCTATCTATATCCTTATGTCCTGGGTCAATTCAGTTAACTACATCCAAAGGAACCTAAGAGTCTTATGTCACATGCAAAGGAAAAAGTTTGACCTGAATAAATTCTACAGTCCATCACTTAGGAACACGGCAAAGATCCTGTAGGTTTTCCCAATGGTGGGAGATTTCTTTGGGATCTTTTACAAAAGGTTTTTGTAGAAAGACACATTGGTGGGCTAACTAAGCTGGGGGGGAAGGAGGTAGATTCAAAAGGTAAGGGTTTCCTTTCAATCTTAAAACCCAGGTAGCATAAATTTCCAGTTATAATATTCTTTCTGCTACCATGTGTGTAATTGTGTATTCAAGTCCTTGTTCTTTTATTTTTAACTTATAATTATATTTATAGCCATAAATATACAATATGATAACTATCACTACGAATTTTGTCTAAATACAGGATTCCAAATTCAGGTATGAAAGTCAAACCTGGAGACTGATCTTAATAAGAGATCTTATTTTAGAAAGCAGTCTGATGCTTATTTGGTAGTGCTAAAAAGAACCATCTCAACAACTTCTAGTGACAGGTAAGCATTTCCACAAGAACTTGGGAACAATTCCAATTGCAGAAAGAAAAGGAAAACAAAACTAGAGTTCACTACCCATTCCCCAAATACTTTTCAAAGTGATAGGTTTGAGGCCTCAATGAATGAAGGATACGTCGTCTAATTTTTATCATTTTAATTAGCGCTTTCCAAATAGTATTGTTTTCCTGGCTGTTTTCCTCAACCAGGCTGTGCCGTGCTCGTGGTCAGGAACGGTTTTATTTCTTAGTATTTCCAGCGTTTAACATTGTGTCCAATACTTTGCTGATGCTCAAATTACTGAATGACTTAATAACATGCCCACCCACGAGGTAGGCCCTACTGGATCTGGCCCTGTGTGTCAGAAATTAAACAGATCATGGAACGGCATGACCGCAGTCTGGCCGCTTCTCTTCCTCTCTAGGTCCCAAAATTACAAGCAAGGTGACGAAAGTGCACTATCCATCCGAGAACCTCCCAATGTCCCAGCCGAATGAAACAAGCTGCCTAACCCGCCCGGGCTGCTTCAGTCCTCCAAGGCACAGAACACTATTCTCTCCGCTTCCTCAAGCAGAGAGGACCTAGGTACTGTTCTCTCCTATAAACCCAACTCTGAGGACGACCCCTGCCCAACCTGACCCCACAAGCGCTCCATTCCCAAGCCCAAGATCGGGCGCCCAGAACTGCCAGAGCTTCCCAGAGGGGAGGTGCCGCGGTGCACTGTGGGAGTAGTAGTTCCCCGGTGAGTTCCGCACCCCGACGGCCTTGCGGACCGGACTCTCGCTCCCAGAAGCCCCCGCGCGGGCGCCTCGCTCAAGCCGGCCACCTCACCTGTTCTATGGACGTGACTGTTTCCACCGAGTCGTCCTGCAACCGCTCCCGCGCGTGCTCCGGCCTCAGACTGTACAACGGCTCTGACCACACAGGTGAGGAAGATGGAGGGCAATAGTAGGTGAAGGAACTCGGAGAAGCCATGATCAGGAGAGCAGCGGGCGGTGTATAGGACTCCCTTCGTCAAAGAACGACGCGCATTGAAACTCCAGCGGGCTAAGGCGCTACGGAGAGCGGATAGAGTCAAAAAGTCTTTGAACGCGAATTTCTCTCTCTCCACCCACCTACACATCTTCTGGGAGCGAGTTATTGGGATGCTGCCGCCCCCCATTGGGCAGAGTTGCTGCTGCAGGAGCGCGAAAGGAAGAGAGGAAGTGTCTGTCCATCTGGATTTCATTTCAGAGAGATGGTGTAGGACGCCTCGGTTTGTTACGCAAATTAACCCATGCACGCAGGCACACTTCAACATTGTGCTAATTGCCACTTCATTGTAATGGCAATATTTCGCAGTTTCGAGTGCCCAAAAACCATGAGTGTAACTATAAAAACACTTGACAGCTCTCCAGACTCAGACACTCTATCACTTACAGAATTCTGGACACCTTGGGGTGCATGACAGCCGCCCAGGAGAAGCAGGCGACTTCTCAACATGCGAATTGCTTTCTCTTTACTCAGTGATGGAGGGAAGGGGGGCGTTGTAGTTGTTTCCTATCCCCCGGGGAGTTACAATGCGTTAGCAGGAAGTAAAGTGCGGTACAAGGAACAAGTATACGTGAAAGAACAAAGGAAATATTCAGTAGTTTTGGGGGGGAGCACTTACTATCTGTCAAACACTGTGCTAGGCCCAATACAAAAGTGAACAAAACAAGGCCCTGGCCCTTGGGAACCTCACAGTCTAGTGGAATAGACAGCAATAATGAACACAATGTATGAAGACTTGTGATAAAGGTTATGAAAGAAAATAACAGGGTCTACAAGAGAGAGGAAAGTAGGAGGGGACTAATTAGATTGGGTGGCCAGGCCAAGCCTCTCTGAGGTCTGAGACCTGAAAGATGACAAGGAGCCATCCACATGAACCATATGAGCTCCACTAGAGGAAGAAACAAGTTTGAGAGAACATTGCCACAAATATACGTGTGTATATTTATTAAATCTGATCATTTAATCTGAAGGTGTTCAGAATAAAATTCTTATTGAGTGGGGTTAATCATACATACCTCCATAAAAATGTTAAAAGTTGTGATTTTAGGAAAATCCTATTTTGAACAAGGAGTAGAAGAGAGTCTCTTTAAGGGCCCACATCAAAAGGACTGCATCCAAATTATATATATTTTTTTTTAATGTTTTTATTTTTGAGAGAGAGAGAGAGAGACAGCGTGAGCAGGGGAGGGTCATAGAGAGAAGGAGTCACAGGATCTGAAGACAGGCTCGAGGCTCTGAGCTAGCGGTCAGCACAGAGCCTGACATGGGGCTCGAACCCACGAACCATGAAATCATGACCTGAGCCGAAGTCGGACGCTTAATCAACTGAGCCACCCAGGCGTCCCTGCATCAAAATTATAATACCAACACTTGATGCAGAAGGGCTGAGGTGCCATATTAACAGACTTTCCAGATAGACAGCCACCCGCTCAGAGTACTTTACTCTGTTCCCACTCAATTTCAAGTCACATGTCTTGGACCCAAGGAACTGCGGTGTGGTATTTCACAACAAATATTCCCCTCTTATCTGTCTGTCTCTAGTGTTAAATAGAGGCGCTCAGAAAGATTCTAAAGATGAGACTGTGATGGCCTAAAGGCCTCAGGCATATCACCATGCCCATTTCAGTGGCACTGTTATTGAGTTAAATCCTGTAGGTGGCAGGGTGTTTCTAAATCTGAGAATAAGAGACTGTATGGGTTAGGGTCAAGGATATGACTGCACTATACTTCCCTCTCTATTAGCATCTTATTTTCTTTCCTTTAGTTCTGTTTTGGGGGGGGGGGGATGGGCTGATAAGATCTGAGTCACATCTAAGTATTCAGCCTTTGTAAAAAGTTGCTTTGCAGGCTAGAAATTTAAATTGAGCTACTGAAAGTTAGCTGGAATTTTGTAACATTGTTTTACCTGTTACAGGTGCACGTAAAGCAATTGCAAATTGTATTTGAGAAATAGAAATCCATTTCTGAAATGCAGTCTCCTCTACAAAAGAATCTGAAAGGGACATGGCAAGAGTCTCCTGCAGAATGCTGTCTGTTCATTCAGTACGTATTTATTGAGCGCCCATTATGTGCTGAACACTGAACTAAGTGCTGAGGAGACAGTGGTGAAAAAGCCAGACACAGTTTCCACCCTTAAAGGGCTCGCGATTTACCAGAAGAAACAGGCATTAAACAATCATTACAAAATTGACCATTTCACTCCAGTTGGGGGAAATGCGGGGGAAAGAACCATAGGCCATTGTGAGATTGCGTAACAGGGGAAAGAAACTTACTACGGTAGCCTGGAAGATCAGGAGATGAATTAATGACTGCAGGGTAAAGGGACATCCCAGGCAGAGGAAACTCAGTGACAACCAAAAATCAGGTGAAACATGGAATGGAAAATATGAGAGTTTGCACTCTGGATAGCACTTAGAGGACTGTGTAGCCGTAGCAGACAGTTATCCTTCCTCTAGATTTGATAAAACCACTGGTTCAAGAAGCAGAATGAACATAAATACTGGCAATATGGCAAAGAATGATGGACTTAGAGGAGGCAAATAATGATAATAACAACTCCAGCTTGTGCAGATGGTTTGGGTTTATTTTGCTCAAATGCCTGATTTGTTTCTAAATTAAGCTGTGAATTATGGTTGTTTCTTTAAAAATGATATACAGTGTTGATAGTACTATTTTGTACTTTAAAGAGCAAGGAAAGAAAAAAAATAAGGACCTAAATGAACCACTAGAGGTCGCTCCTGACCCTAGCGTAAGCTTCAGTAGGCTTCAAGACTGCTCTCACTGCATTACTCACAGAACCCCATATGTCGGCATGAATTCTTTCTTTTAATATCTTGTGAAAGTATATAGTCATACACGTCTTGGAAAGATTAGAAAATGGAAATAACTGATCTATTATCCTGCTAGATCCCACATTTAATCCTCTACCAGCATCTGTGGCCTCTTATTCTGTCCTCCCTGGCCCTCCTGTTCCCCTGGACAGAATGACTGCCAGCCCTTTCCCACACAGGGCCAGCCCCACCCCCGCCCCTCATGCCTTACCCCAGGATGTCACTCTAGCACTTCTCTGTCGCCTCTCAAAATATTACATTATCCCTCTACTTGATTATGTCCATCACCCTCAAACCGGCTATGTCTCCATTTGGGGGGAGGGGCAATACATTTTTAACCCTTTTGATTCCAGCCTCCTTCAGCTACCTTCCTATTACTCATTACCTCCCCGCCATTGTCTCCAATTCCTCTCCTCCAAGTACCTCTTGAACCCATTCCTATAGGGCTTTCCCAATAGCTCTTGTCAAGTCCCAGTTAGACTCCATGTTGCTAAATCCAAGGGCCAGTTCTCAATCCTTATCTGTCTTCCTGCTTGACTCTCTAGCAATATTTGTTATTAGCATTCCCTTCTCATTGAAATATTTTCTTTCTTGTAATGTCTAACACTAGCCTTTGCTACTTCTTCATCTTCCTGACACCTTAGCTTTGGAGCACCCCAGCGCTCTGTCTACATTCATCTCCTGTGAGCTCGATTAGTCTCAATGTTTCAAATACCACCATTGGGTTCAAAACTGCTTCCTTTATATCTCCAGCACGGATCTCTCTCCTGAAGTCTGAGCTCATATCTAATGTCCTGTTCTCATTTTCACTTACATATCTAACAAGGATCCACAACAGAACTGCTGGCCTTCCCTTCCAAGCCTATGCACTGTCTTCCCCATCTCGGTTATGCTAACTCCATCCCTCCACTTGGAGTCCATCCTTGATGCCTCTCTTTCTCTCACTCCCCATAAATCTTGTTGAAGGTATATCCAGAATCTGACCACTGCTTTCCGATTCCATTGCTAGTGTCCCGGTCCAAGCCAGGTTACTGTTCCATGGAGTCTTACACTCCTCTCATAACTCCCCATTTTCCATGTTTCTGCTCTTGCCCCACCATGCAGTCAAGTACAAACTCAAAAGCCAGACTGAACCTTTTCAATATAAGCAAAGTTACCCTTTTGCTCAAAGCCTTCTTCTCATGTCACTCAGAGCCAACATCAAGGTCGTTAACCATGGCCTTAAAGGCCCCAGTGAGCTGGCCATTTCTCCTTGTACTCTCCCGCTTGCTCACTCTGTCCCCCTGTGGGGTCCACCTTGCCTTTCTGTGTACTCTCCAGACACAAGCCAGCCTCAGATGCTTATGCTCCTGTCCCCTCCCTGCGGTGCTCTGCCCCCAGGTACAGACGACGATTGTCTGCTCACGTCTTATAGTCTTTACTCAAATTCTCAAATTCGTTAGCTTAACTCAAATTCACTTAACTTAAGGCCTTTCCTGACCTCCCCATATAAATATGCCATCATCCTACACTAATGCTGTCTTTATTTTTCTCCCTAGCACTTTATCACCAGCTGACAGACCTTATATTTAATGTATTTATTTTATTTACCAGAATATAAGCTCTCAGGGCAGAGATTTCTGTATCGTTCATTGCTTTTTCTCTGGCACATAACAGGTGTTGAGTAAGTTAAATGATGTGAGTGATTTCCAGTCATTGTAATAAACATTTGAATACTCATTTCTGTAACATACTGTAGAAGATAATGACAATGAACATAATACTAGCCTTATCTTTCAGAAGCTCACTACCTAACAAAAAGAGACACTGTATAAATACAAAATGAACATATTTAAATAAATATAAAATATTTAAACATATAAACAAAATAAGACAATACACACATAAACTTCGGTGGGAGAATAGGAGAGGAGCAGTTAATTTTAAAGTTTTTTTTTTTAAAGTTTATTCATTTATAATCTCTACACTCCACATGGAGCTTCAACTCATGACCCTAAAATCAAGAGTCACATGCTCTTCTGACTGAGTCAGCAGGTGCCCCCTGGGTGTAGTTAGTAGTTAGTTTTTAATCTATTTAATGAGGATAGCACTTCAATATGTAATATTTATATTTAGTAATGCTTTTAATAGAATAAATATTCTCTGGTAATAATTTTTTTAAGTTTATTTATTTTAAGAGACAGAGAAAAAGCACCAGCAGGAAAGGGGCAGAGAGAAAGGGAGAGAGAGAGAATCCCAAGCAAGCTATGCACTGTCAGCACAGAGCCTGTCAAGAGGCTCGAACTCATGAACTGAAAGACCATGACCTGCACAGAAATCAAGAGTTGGACACTTAACTGACTGAGCCACCCAGGTGCCCCTCTGGTAATAATTTTTAAATGACTATATTAGAATTTGGAAATTGTGAAATTCTGTTTTTTATCCTATTTCCTGTAGCACACAAAAGGAAATAGAAAAAGCTTCAAATCATTCATAAAAGAATAGCTTTCTGAGTACAGTGATTTTATGGCACAGGGAATTAACAGCTGTGCTTCTCAGAAATCAAATCATCAATTACACACACCTGCATTATTTTATTGTGTCATACATTTGATATAAAGTTAATCAAATTATATAGTATTAATCATTACATATACTCCATTACTAAAAACCTGTACGGAAGTATTGACTCTTAGTCCTGTTCGATCATGGCAAAAACTATTTTACCAGCAGAGACAAAATTGAAGCCAATTAAAGAGCACCGTTCACAATGAGAAGCCTGAGAAATGATCTGAAAAACTATTGAGAGATAATTCCAGAGGTATACACTCCAGAGCATACCAGTGACTCCCAAACCAGGCTGTGCCTTTGAAAATAAATTCTTCCAGGTACCAGCCCAGGCCCATCGAATCAGAATCCCTGGGGCTGGAGCCCAGGCACATGCATTTTTTAATACATAGGTGGGGTTGGGAGCCACAAGGAACCTTTCTATGTGGCAGAAACGCTGTCTGTCCACCAGAGTTCTGCTCTCCGTCCATAACAGGTAGTCACAGCTGGGCACTGACTGCCCAGCAGTCCCCCTTGCATTTAGAAAGGGCTTTGTGACCAAGTTCTGACCAGTGGAACATAGACCAAAGCGATATCTACCACCTCCACACCTAGCCCTTTCAAATCTTCTACCTGACCATCTATTTCCTCTCTTCCTCTCTCCCCCAGCAGGATGTCCGTGCCCAGGGCAGCCCTCCATATTCTAAAGAACGTCATGCCAGGTGTTATCAGAGTTCAAAATCTTAATTAATGAAGAGATCTCCATTGTTTTATTCCCCTGGGAAAAATTATTTTCTTGATAAATATTGGGACCTCTTTCAAATGTGTATTATCACTACTCCTTTCAAATAGCCTTTTTCAAGTTGTTAACTTATGAGCACAGGGTCAACTCTCCCCTCCCATTAAGTGTCCCAAAATTTTGTTTTCCCTATGGAATGTCACAGAACCTCACCTCCCCTGCTGTGGACAAGGCAGTCTTAGAGGGGGTCTTAGGTATATAGTTCGAAAAAGAAAACCTGTAATCTTGAAGTGTGTGGGCCCTGGAGTGTGGTATTTCCCAGTCCTTAGTTGGTGAGCACTTTCCTCAATCCTTCCTGCAAGGCAGATCTTATAAAAAGCAATGTGTTGCTTTTAAATTGAGTCCCACAGTGGGGATCTTTATTGAAGATAGCAGACCTCTGCCACCCTGGGTGCCAAAATGACTTTGTGGAACACCGCCACCCCTGCTCCTGCTTCCTTGCTGCCCAACAGACTTTACTTAAGAGGGAAGTCTTATGTGACCACCTGAGATGTAAGGGTTTATCTGTTACAGTATCCCTAACTGATACATATAATGACTCATTCCCACATAGATTCCTAACTGCAGGTTATATCTTGTCCTCCCCAAACATAACTTTGACAGTAAAAGTCTGATATGACATACATTGCCTGGTTGGTGGTTACTAGTTGTAGCTCTCAATTCTAGTCTCATAAAGGGAAGAATCTTCTGAGGTTTTCCCATCATGAAATCCTCCAGATTGACATGCCTAATAGGAAGTCACAGGGAAGACAACTTTCATGTCCTGTTCTGAGATAATGAAATCACTCCTAAAAACTGTGCACAGGAAATACCTGATGAGGCTCGTGGATTTATTCTTTGTCATGGGCTGAATTGTGTCTCCCTATTTCTTATGTCAGAATGTGACTATTTCCGAAAATAGAGGCTTTAATGAGGTAATCAAGGTAAAAGGAGGTCCTGTGTTTGGGCCCTAATCCAATGTGACTGGTGTCTTTGTAAGAAGAGGAGAGTAGGACACAGAAAGGCACAGAACATGAACATGAAGATGGCCAGGTGGAAGGAGCAAGGCCTTACAAGAAGCTAACCCTGCCAGCACCTTGACCTTGAACTTCTAGTCTTGAAAACTGTGAGAAAATAAACTATTATTTAAGCTACCTGGTCTGTGGTACTTTGTGATGGCAGTCCAAGCTGACTAATACAGTCTTGAAGGTGGTGGCCAGGACAGTGAGAACAACCTGAAGTGGTACCATGGGACATTTTGTGTTAGCTTGAATTAGCATCAGGTTTCTTTCCTTTGGTCCCCAAGCCCAGTTTGACACCTTACCTTCTCCTCTCTTTTATTATTTTAGTCTCTTTCCCCCTTTATTTATCAGAAAGGTAAAAGGATGGGGACACCTGGCTGGCTCAGTCCGTAGAACATGAGACTCTTGATCTAGGAGTTGTAAGTTCAAGTCCCTTGTTGGATGTAGAGATTACTTAAAAATAAAATCTTAAGGCAAAAAAAAAAAAAAAGGAAAATGAGTGTGAGTGAACGGAGGACAATACTGAGATGATGGGGAGGAGGGGCTGTCCTGTTTCTTCTAACCCTGAGATAAGGCAGAAATTCTCCTACAAGGTGATCACATGCCTTGCATCACCCAAAGTTGGAAACAAGTGTGTGAGTCTGGAAGACACATGGGCTCGTGCTAACCGGGAGCCCCATGGTCCTGGTGTGTTGGCCTCAGCAGTGGGCTGCCTACTTGCGCTTCTCTCCAGTTACTCAGCCGTTGCTATGGCAGATCCCACAGTGGTGCCCTGCTGGCTGTTTAAACAGGGAGCATGCTCAGTGTGACTGAGTTGGGGGTGGCAGGAAGCAGGGGCAGGCACTTGTCTCTTTGGTAAAAGAAAGAGTATAATATAACTGAGACTGATTTTTGAAGGCTTCCTGGGGGGGAAACATCAGCAACCATTCCTCGGACGTCTCTCAGCTCTACTGAAATCTATTCTAGTCCAACTTGACCTCAACGGGGGAGGATGCCCGAACGTCCCACTGAGTGCTGAGGTAAGGAGGTGCAATCAGGTATTTCATTTATAAAGTCCCTGGAGAAAGCAACTAGTTCAGATGGTTCTTTTGCTAACATTGTCCTAAAATCTCAGCCCTTTGATCTCACAAACTGTGTGAAACACACACACATGCACACACACACACAGACAAAGAGAGAGATATATTTTTGAAAGTAACTGAGCCAGGATGTGAGTGGACAATCCAGATGTCTGGCAGCTTGGACTTCTAGACAACTCCTCTTTTCTTGTTGTTGTTTTTTTGTTTTTTTTTTTAAGCAATGTAAGCTATTGAATTTGAGGTCAGCCAGGCATAATAAAATATCCTCAATTTTTGTTATGAGTATGAGTATTTATTTCCCTGGATTCATTCAGGAAACCTCATCCCCTTTCCCATCTTACCTTAGGAAAGCCATTTTCTTCAACATGAAGTTTCTTCTGGGACTAGGAACTTACATCAGGGTGCATCTTCTTTCCTATTCCGTGGACAGAAGCAAGCAGAGAGCCACTAATAGTCCCACTAAGCAGGCCTGTGGAGAATATCTACCATTATGATGCCAATCAGGGGGAAGGCAGCCCAGTGCCCAAAGGGGATCAGGCCGAGTTGAACCTGCACTCCACACTGTGTGTGGTGGTGTGGATGAAAATCACAGCAGGAAAACACCCCTGACCATCTGTGGCATACACTGACCACCCATGTATGCATAAGAAAAACGTTACGGGGTGGTTTTTGTCCCTCAGCATTTATTGAGTATTGTCAAGTGCTAAGCTAAGTCTTTCCCACACATTATTTCATCTTTCCAACAATCCTGTGAAGATATTCTAGCTTACAGATGAGGAAGCTAAGGTATAGCGGGGTACCGTAACATGCTCAAGGTTGCACAGCCAGTGAGTGGAAGATCTGTGGCTGGAACCCAAGTGAGCCCAACTCCAGAGCCCCAGCATGCACCTGAAACCCAGTGTAAACCCACTGAAGAGAAATACACCTGGAAATCTTGATGGAATTCACAGGGTCTATTTTCTTAACTTCTAATGTCATCAAAGTAGGTATCAGGTTCAGGAATTTTTCCTCTGTATTACAAATTTAGACACATTGCCTGAAATCTTGAAGAAGATGGCTTTCCTTGACCTATTACTGAAAAATACAGTCTCTACCCAATACTCAGACACACACCTTTCATCATTTTTTAACCATCTAATTGGTTGGGCTTGTTCACCCCTAATACCCTTCCGTAGGAATACACAATTTTCTAGACTCCAGGAAAGCTGTATTTGCCCCTCTCTGGCACTAACACATGCAGTAGTAGTAAATCAGTCTTCAAAGCAGCCCATTCATTCTTTGGTGCCGTTGGTATACACTAGCAGAAATATTTAGTGGTCTGAAATAATGGATAGGCGTCCTGAGCACCTTACCCTAAGCAGCTTAGACCCAAGACAGATCCTTTTGCCTGCACAAAGGATTGTGCATTGGGAAATGTTTTTATGATCATCGATCGTCTCTTCCTAGTGAAGGAGGTCAGCAGAAATTTTACCTGTTTAAATTAAAACTGGAATAGGAGTTGGGGGAGGGCGGACACAATCACACAGGGTTATGGGGAAGCCAGATGGCAGACACAGAATTCTAGCAACACTCTGTCGAGTGTTCCTGGAGACGGTGACTTCAAGAATAGACGGGTGTTTGAATGCAGACCCTGATGGAGGCCTTCTGACCTGGGGTGAGCGCAAGTGAGGACCAACTCTGAGCCCCCGCCCCCGACCCGGGACGGGACGGGGTACGGGGCCGGGGCGCGGTGAGCTAGGCCACGTTCGGGATGGGATTTGGGGAGAAGTGATGAGGCTCAAAAGCCGAGTTTGGTAGAGGTGGGTTGGGTGGGAGCTCACCCCAACTCCCGCATTCAGAACACCCGCACTGGTTCCCACGGGTCACGGGTCCCGCACCCAGTGGGTGGGAGGGGGGCTGGGCTCCAGCCCCGGCAGCGCACCCTCGGGCCGGGGAGCGCGCCCGCCTCGCCCTCGCCCGCCCC